>NC_072739.1:20902532-21005310 GCF_026930045.1 Uloborus diversus
CTCACTTTTTTTCTAAAGTGCAATATTCCGAGTTTCGAATTTTAGTGATGGTTTTCGAAAACGTTTATAACTTTTATGCATTTTAACGTGTAAAAACTGATACTTCGAATGAGAACAATAATTCATTCTTAGAAAAATATTCTACCTATTTGTTGTGTTTCTAAATGGTAAATACACCGTTTATCACGCGAGACAGCAGCAGATATCAAATTTCAGCTTACAGATATCATTCTTCTTCTTGCAGATATCAAATTTCAGATGATGCTTGTGAAATTTTTTTTTAATGAACGGCAAAAGTTTGCAAACGATTGCAAAGAAAATATTTGCAAAATTGGAAAGCTTGCGGGATTTTGGTTTCAATCCCGCGGGATTGAACCAGCTAAATATCATGCGGGATTTGGGATCAGGATTTCGTGATTGAAAACGCTAATTGGACGCTATTTTTGCTTAGACCTTTCTTCTATTCTTCTAAGGCGCAAGAAAAGGATTGGTTGAATCCTTTACTGAATTGAACTGCAATTTTTGTCCAGCTCTGAATTTCTTTCCTTCGACATGTTTCAGGTACAAGTAAAGGATTTAATTGTAAACATTGTAGTGTAGTTTAATCCTGCTCATTTTGAACTGCAATTTATTTCCTCTAATATATGTTTAAGATACAATAAATAAATAAACTCCATAATAATAAAAAAAATCGACGCACCAAGAAGGAGTAGTCAGAATCGAACGAAATTTTACGTGAGTGAAGGCAACATTGATATAAGAAATGAAGTGTAAAAAGATCACAAAATGATCGTTTATTCCTGGAAAAATCCCAAATTAATGGAGGATTTAGTACTCTTTTGAACCAGCTCTAGCCTGAGTGTACGAGATGACACAGTTGATCAATGATTTTAATCAATTGATTTTTATCAGTGACGTGAACCAATTGATTAAAACTAAATAACTAATTTAGCTCATGAAATCTTTATTTTCTTATTATGTCCATGGAGTTTATCCTCACTTAACTAATCAAAGTCGGTATCCTTATTCAACCTGAAAATACAATTTTTAAAATAAAGTAGCCAGTGAGTGAACCGGAGATAAAGATCAAGACTGATTTTCTGGTTGCACAATGTAGAAGCACATTTCTTAGTCGCAATTCTTTTTTGTTTTCCTGTAGCTCCATTTTTTAAAAACTATAAAAAGTAGTTTATCAAAAAACTTAGCTTTTTAATTGCTACTAAAACATAAAGATTAGCTGTTTAAAAAAGTTAACAATAAATGCTAGCATTGACGTCAATTGTATGATTACATGTTAATTGGAAGAAAAAGCAGTTATTTTGTTTTGAAGAGAAACAGTTTCTGGCAATTTAAAATTGTTATTCACTTTCAATCATAACTTCACTTCTCCATAACTTATTAATAAAGAAGGGGAAAAAAACTCTTACATAACAACAATTCGAAAAAAGAAAAAAAAGATACCATTTTGCGAATGTTATGGATTTGGTCGTCCGGTTTAGATAACATCAGACAACCGCAACCTCACAACAGTAGTTGCAAAATGATGGAGTCCTTCAATTGAACTGTTTTATTTTTTGGAAAAAAAATCTAATTTTCGTGAACTCTAAGCAAATAATGAAGACTTGTTTAGTCTGGACTTTGGAGTTAACCATAAAGGTGAACTCACAAAAGTGCCGAGTATAGGCTAAACTTATTCTCCGCAAAGGAATTAATTGGGAGGGGGGAATGCAAGGGGGGGGGGGGGTTGATTACGACATTCAGACTTTTCAGCAGTGAAATACCAGAATTTTTGGTATTTCCTTTGCATATGTGATTATATTTGTTCTTCACACTTGAAGAGATTTCATTTCGAACGTAATGATAGGGTTTACAGTCCTGAGTTTTGACTAGAGTACTAGATTGACAATAAAGTCTCAACAGTCCGTTGTTTAATATATATAGAAAAATATTTGGGTAATTTTAGACTGGCTGCTTCTTCCGCTTGGAAGGGCCGAACCCTACTGGAGTTGAAACTAGTGCCCACGTGGCAGGGAATCAAATTAAAAAGGGTCCTGGACAACAGAAATGTTTTTTCGCCATTTTCCCTTTAATGAAATGTAATCGTGATAAAATAAAGATGCAGTTTTGTGAAGTCGAGTCGGATAAAGTTTTGATACCCTATTTTTTTCTGTTCTTTCATCTGGAGATTGCTTTGAGAAAACGTGTGCTGGGTGTAAAAAGGTTGAGCATATCTATCTAATTGTTGAAATAGTGATCTTTTTGTTTTTGTCAAATTTGTCAGCTGACAGCTTTGGAAATACTTGTTCAAATAAACTCTTGCTTACTTCAAAATATAACTTTTCATTTACAATTTCATATATATAACTTTAAACGAATTCTTTCTTACTTAATATATTGTGCAGAAATTTTGAGTCAAGAATTTCTGTTCTTCAGTGTCACATTCATTTCACTGTCTTTTACCAATTTTAAGAACTCAGGCCGGATTAGCCGTCTTCAAGGAACTTAAACAATACATCAGTCTTTGAGGCTTAGCTGAGACATACGATGTTCCACGAAAACTTGCTTCAGGTTGAGGAACAAAAGATTCGAAAGGAGGGTCCGAAAACTCGATTAACTTTGGCTCCAAATTTCCCAAAGAACTGCCTGGAAATTAATTGCTGATGTACATTGTTAAGTGGAGATATAATTCTTCCGTTTGGTTGTCCAGGCTCCATTGTTGGAAGATTAGGAGGTTGGAAAAGAGGAATCTTTTGTTTAGGGTTCTATTCATGGAATGTCGGGGGTCAAATCCACGCTGCTTTTAATATTTGAAAATGGTCTTAATCTGCTCAGGCAAACTTGCTTGTAATCCCGTGGATTAAGTTTTATGCTTCAAGAGGGGTCTAGTGTCAGACATTCCTAAATTTATTTTGGTTACTCGATTGTAGTTATCTAGCAATTTCTGTCGTTTTTCTTGTCGCTTATTTGTATGATCTTTATAGTTATTTGATTTGAAATTTTAAACTCTTTTCCATCATGAAATACACCCAGAAATTGCAAACAAAACTACTAGGCCCTTTGTGAAGTAAATGATTAAATGCATAATATCTAATTAAAAATGAGTTTCGATAGCGAATAAACATGTAACGTTGACTAATATGGCTTGTGACCGACACCTGTATTCACAATGTTACTTTCGTGAAATCTTTGGAACTCTTGAATAGTTTTTGAATATTTTGCTTTTATATCAGACGTAATTTTTCTTTTCAAAATACAGTAAAACCTGTGAAGTTGACCATCCTTGTAAGTTGACCGCTTTTTTTAGGCACGGAATCAGCCCTTATCATAGAATCAACCTCTGTAAGTTGACCACCTGTTTAAATTGACCACTAAAGTAGTGCACCGCAAGTGGTCAACTTACACAGGTTTCACTGTATTGGCAAGTTTAATTAACGGTGATGGAAATTAGTGAGGAATCGTATTTTTATTTCCTTTTAAGGGTTGAATAATAATAAATTGGGATGTAATAGATGAGAGTTTCATATTGTTACACAGGAAGCCTTCTCATTTGATGTGATTTGAATCAATGATGTTTGTCATCTGTATGCTCAGAGTTACCATCAAGGAAAATAAACATGAGACATAGAATAAACTTGATGCCTCAAATTGATCTCGTAGTTGTTAACATCGACGTATCCTTGATGTGTCTTGCAGAAGATCACTCACTGGTGTAGATCTTCAAAAAAGGTGTGGAGAGGAGGAGCTTGCAGATTCTAACCCCAGGTTTATTGAAATTAAAAAATGAGATTCTTGATTCAAAGTAAGAAGGATATCCTCCGTCCCTAGCTTTGCCTGTGGACTTAATCCGTGATATCTCAGTATCAGCTGCTTGAACTCACGCCAGGTAGAGAGCATCCATGATAATAAATAAGCTTGAAGACAGGGTCGGTAGAGCGCAAAGCTGGACTCATTTGCCTTGAAGACAGGGTCAGTAGAGTGCAAAGCTAGAGTCATTTGCCTTAAAGACAGGGTCAGTAGAGCGCAAAGCTAGACTCATTTGCCCATAATTTCCATGGTTTAGGCTTTGCGATTTTCGTATCTCTGCCTCAAACACTCAATTTGCACTTGCACTTCTATATTTTCGGGCTGGTGTTTGACTGATATGATTTTCTAGTCTTTCTGTTTTGCATTCATAACATTAGAAGTCATTTACGAAATTACTTTCGCTGTTTTGCTTAACCACGATAGAAATATACCAATTCCGACATCATGTTACTAGTTTTCTCCTTAACTCCTTATCTATTAGCATCAATCTGCTGCGATACCCAGCGTTGCCAGATATCATGGGAAAAATTGTTAGGCTCTCCCTGAACTAGAGTTCGATCCCATATAGTCTGGGTGAAAGATATCAGTTACCCTAAACACTCGAATACATGGTATTATTCAAACACAATGATGCATATCATCTCAAAAATTTTTGATACTTGCGACTGGTAATTGTATAATGTATAGAACTACCTTCAGTTTCTGCTACAACAAAAATCTAAATTATGGCAAGTATTTTACAAAGGTTTTGGCATTTTTTCAAATTCTGTGTGGGAATGTATCACAATTATAAGTGGGATGTTTCTTCTCGTATGATATCAGTTATCAAGTCGAGATTGTAATATTTGTTCTGAATTGATTTCGATAATAATTTATGAAGAAAGAAACAGTATTCAAAGGATAATGTTTTTAGAATAAAAACTTAAGCGCAAAGATTCCCTGCCGCTTTATGCTCTTATGTTTTCACTTTGCAAAAATTGTGTCGAGGGAAACAAATGTAACGAGAAGGAGAAGAAAAAATCTTTTGCAAGGAAATAATTCAGTCCCACTCTGCTGTTTTACGAACGTTACTTGGAATTAATAATTTACAATAATCCCCGCAAAATTCTAATTTTCCATTGCTTCGGAGCCCCAACAAAAGTGGGAAATTTCCTGCGAAACCATTCTCGGATCTGAAAGACTCGAAACAAAGGGACTGCCAAGGGAAAAATAGAGACGTACAAAAGGGAATTCCCATCTGAAAGACAATGGGCAGTTGAGGTGGGGCCCACAGAACACAAGAATGGACGAAAAGGCCGGAATCCGAAGCTTTTGTCCGTCGGGTGGAATATATATATTTGAGTTTTGAACGAGTCGCATCCTGTTGTATTATGGGAAGGGAGTGCGGGGGTGGGGACGAGCCCGCTTTTATTTTGCGCGCCATTGTTGCGAATCCCATCGGGCAAGAATCCTTTGTGGAGGACCGTTACAATGGTCTCCATCTTCTGACCCGATTTGCTAAATGGGAAGGCTCCATTGTTGGCCACAATGACAATGCTGACAGCCGACAGGAATGTTGAGACAAAAGACCGCTCGGCTCTTGTTGTTGTTGTTGGAGCTCGCGACAAAGCCTGGAGGCTGGGTCCGAGGGAGAAATATATGTTTACGATGGCATGTGGGGCCTGTTGCCACAGGGAAGAAGAAGAATTGGTGCATCTTGACGAAGTCAGCATTTCGCGCTTCATTTGATAAATGGATTTTGATTAAGACAGCGTTTTATGTATCTGTACCTCAGAGCCAGACTGATGCAAGTCCAAAAATTGAGATTTTCCGTTTATTAGTGCATTGTATGTAGAAGCGTATCCCGCATCGAGCCATGTGAACGTAATTCTTAAAAAAAAAATCCTCTTCGATTTTTTTACAAGGGTTAAAAGAGCGCGTGTCATATGCTTTGCACGCGCAGAAAAAAGTTTTTCCTCCCTCCTGTAAAATTATCATAATGTGACATACGTCCTTCTGACTCTGATCTCTGAGGCACAGATATTGTAATTGTAACAGCACTTTTTTTTCGAACCATAATTTTTTCAGATATGAAGAAATCGGGAGCTCAAAATTTCGCGAATTGGACTTGGCAGAACCGAAAGTTGAAAAATCTCGAAAGTACCCGAATAAAAAAATAGTTTGCGAGGCAAAAAAAATTTCGCGATTATAACGGGCTGTTAGCTCTGAACAATTAGATAAATACAAATTTTAGAGTAAGTTTTTGTTCGAAAGAAGACATACGGTAGTTTTAATAACATTTAAAACAAGTGTTCACGTTCTATAAAAATCGCGAAGAAACATTAATTTGTTGAGATTCTCTCGAAACTGTTTGAAAAAAAAAAAAAAAAAAACAGAACTGTCACCTGGTAGTAGAATTCCTCTATGATGTATTGTGCCCTAGCTCTATTATATATCGCCGCACATCGTAGATTAAGTGATGTTGATTTTCCCCGCTTTTATGAGACTGTTTTGTTTTATATGCACAATAATATAACATCGCTTATAAAAAACTAAACATTTAATAACGCTACTTCTAATTTTGTTACAATACCATATTCAAAATTATCAATTCATGGAATGCAGCCTTGTTGCCAATCGCTATTATAAAAGTCCTGTTGCCGAAACATGCTAATATATTACATTATTCCTCCCTTCAAAGTTCCAAAAAAAAGTACTATAATTTATTTTTGTATAATATGTGTCAGTAACCCAGTCTGTCTGGTGCTTGTCGTATTCTATGAGGGTGCTTGTAAGCACCACTATTGTTGATTTCCCGAGATGTCACGTTTTGATTTTCTTTACTATTTTCTTTAGGGTTTTCTTCTACTGTTTTAATATTTTCATTTTCTAGCTGCCCTTCGTTCGCTTCTTCTCTAGATCTGTCTATTTCTGGGATGTATGGTCAAATTTCTTGTGATTCCAACGTTTTGCTATCATGATTACTACGATAATTATTGTCTTCGTCTTCCAATTCTTTTAACTTGATCATATCCTCATTATGACAGCTCTATATTTGATCAATATGCCTCTTCCATACTACACCAGTCTCTTTTATTTTGCACAAATATGCACTGTAACCTATTTTATCAAGTACCACTGCTTCAATCCATTTGTCATTTTAATCACGGCAGTTTCTCACCATAACGTTTTCCCCAATCTCAAAACCTTTCCTAGATTTTCCTCTGTAATTCCTTTCTTAATCAGTTTGGTGCTTCTTCACTCGTTCTTCTAAATTAGACTTTAAAAGATCTAATCGGGTACGTAAAGCTCTACCAAACATCAATTTTGCAGGAGTTTCGCCTGTAGTAGTATGAGATAATCAAACAAGGATTTATGAATTATATCTTGAACAGAAAACTTATTAGTGCTCCGTCGTTCACATTTAGAAGTGACTGCTTTTACAATCCAGCTTTTCACAGTTTTCACTAAATTCTCTGCTGCACCATTACTCTGGGGGTGATATGGTGAAGTAGGAATATGCTTTACACCATTATTTGCTGTAAACTGCCTTAATTCTTCTGAATCAAAAGGTGGTGTATTATCCGAAACCAGAGTATGTGGTAATCTAAAACAAGCGAATATTCCTCGTAGTTTTTTTATAGTATTTTGTGCAGTCGTATTCGACATAGGAGCAACCTCAGCCCATTTGCTATGTGCGTCAATCAAAACCATGTACTTTTTTCCATACAAAGATCTAAAAAAATCGACATGAATTCTTTCCCATGGTTTCTGTTGAATGTAATCGCTTTCTCATTGGTTTAAAAGAAAGAACTGTGCTTATATCTTATTGGAAGAGACATTTGCAGCTTTCCACGGAGTTCGCAAAATCTCTTCTTTAATCCACCATCGGACTTTGGAGAAAGCTTATTGCTATTTGAGAAACATCATTGGATACTGAAAATCTGCCCTCTATTCTATTTAAAGAGCCGCAGTCTTGTTTATCGTTCTTCACTACATTTCTCTATGTCTTGTTGTATGTGTGTCCCCATGTTTCGTATTAAACGTATTTGTTTATGTTCAGCTGTCTGAATCTCTGCTTTACACAACCTTTCAACAGTTTCTTTGACCAATCCCAAGGTTTGAGCTTATTTCTGGGGGGCATGGTTTGTGTCTTCGAACAGCCATTGCAAGTTTTAACCAGTGTCTGTTCTTGATCTAACAAAGGCCACCAAAAAAAATTATCTTGCTATGGAATGCACTCTTTATGCCAATCGCTATTATAAAACGTCCTGTTGCCGAAACATGCTGATATATTACATATTTCTATTTAATAAATTAATTAATTTTGATTTGTTGACTGCTTTCAAATTTCTAGGGCCGTCTTCAAATGATTGGTTTTGTTATTTGTAACCGAACAACAGTTCATCTGATTTTTTTTTTATAATTGGCTCACCTGGCGAAAACACAAGATTATGAATTTAACCGAGAAGGAATAAAATTTACGCGAAAATTATCAACTAAAATTTCTTAGACTAGATTAACACAACATTTAAATCAAATGTAAAATTAGAGCTTATAATTAATTTTTACGTAATAGAGTTTCATTCTCTGAATTGAAGTTTAACTGTCCGGAAAATCAACCTACAGAAGGATTAACTGAAAACGAGCAAACTAAACGAAAATTATACCCAATCAGGATGTAAACAGTGATTTTTGCAAGCACCATCTACATCTATCTATGAGTACTGATAAATATTATATTCTTTTGAAATCGCTCATTAAATAAAATACGTAAAGTGACACATCGTAGAGAACAGTAATTTAACTCAAAGATAACTTTACTTATACGTATTCTAGTCAGTTGGAAAAAAGCAATGAAGTGGCGAATGAAAAAAAAGTAATATCCAACATTGTGTGTGGAGGAGAAAAGAAAAAAAAAATTCCTTCTACAAAAAAAAAAAAAAAAAAAAGTGCTGCAAAATTTTAAGTTAAATATAATACGATAAAAAAAAGAAGAAACAAAACATGAAAACTATATGAATGACTTTTCAAAATGTTATTGGAAATTTTATAAAAGTTACTTTTTCTCAACAAAACGTGATAGAGAAGGAAAAATGGGCTTTTTCATTTAGATGTTTTTAGCGACAGAAAAAATACGTGAGTATATGTGTAAAGTAATTTTTAGGAATGAAAAATTATACGTTATAATATCTATGCTTTTTATTAAACCAAGAAAATAACTTAAAAGGAATAGAATTATCAGTTTCTCTATTACGTTTATAATAAATTAGTTTTTTGACCCATTTATACTCATAATTTATTCAAATTGAAACAACCTATAGCGCACTTTCTGTAAATGCTTTTTTTCTGTAGCGAGGCTCTTATAATCAAAAAAACATGTTTACAGGGAAAGTGTTGGCTTTCAACATGATGAGAATTCCTCGTTTTCCCCATTATGCACATTTTTGATAATTTCCTAAGGAACTCCTCATAATTGATAATTTGTCCTTTATTTTTGTTTTAATACAACAGTTTTACTTGACACAGCTCAGAAGTTTTATTCACAAGCTGTTTGCTTAGCTGTAAATGTGTTTTTTGTCAAGCATGACTATTATCAGCCAAAAGCTACATTTACAGGGAAAGTGTTCGCTTTACAATAATAAAGGATATCCTGACGTTTTTCCTTTATGAAAATTTTTGATACTTTCCTAAGAAACTGTTACACTCTGTGTATTAATATTTGAACATTTGTCATTTTTGAAAAATATTAATATTAAATAATATTATTTTACTTGACACAGTTGCACCCGGTATTATATTCAAATCGAAAGTGGTTCGCTTAGCTGTAAATGTGTTTTTTGTCACGTACGACTATTATCATCAAAAAGTTACATTTACAGGGAGAGTGATGGCGTTACAAATATTGGTTTTCTAAACCTTTCGCCATAATGGAAATCTTAAAACAATGCTTTAAATAAGTACTATATATTGGAACAAGTGCACATATTATGTGCACTCATAATATTTTTATAATGTTATTAAGTATGAATGTAAAATTAAAAGTTAATAATAAAAATTAAGATTTTTAGTCATTTGTTTTTTAAAAACTGCATGAGACCCAAAAGGTTCATACCACTATATGCATAATGTGTTATAAAAAATAAATACTCGGAATATCTGGAATAACTAATGCCAAGTTAAAGAAAGAAAAATGATGTCTGTCCCTAATCGATTTCTTCTGGATTTTCGTACTCATTCTTAAATTTCATGTTGCACAAAAAGGACAAAACTCTTAACAAGAAAAGCACTTATTTTAATTAAAATTTCATTCCGTTGTTTTGGGAGCCCTTCAGAAGACTTGAAAACTTGTTGCTTTATTCAAGTCTTTATATTAATATGATTTCCTTTTTCTAAGCAGAGAAAATGTTTTAGAAAACTCAACTAAGAGCAACGATGTCAGTAAACAAAAATGTTACAATTTTTAAAGCCTGTAGCTCTTATTTATATAAGTGTTCTTACTAATAAAGTACGTAAATTTTTGCATGAGAACATGATATGTAATTCTTTTTCTATTTTCAAATAAATTACCTGTTGACTTTTCATTATTTACCTTTTTTTTTGTTTTATCAGATGTGGAAACCTTATGTGTATATATATATATATATATATATATATATATATATATATATATATCATGTTGTATATATATATATATATATCAGGAAAAGAGTCGATCCGAACGATTTTTCCGACCTAGTCATGTAATTAAAGCAGCAAATCGCATTATGCACAAAAAGATCAAGAAAACTACAGAACAATGAACCGTAGTTTGATTGTGATTTGTTGCAACGTGCGCACAATACAAATATTAATTACAGTAATCCTTATGCATCAATCGACACGTCACACCGACGCGACAACAAAACCAAACAGTTCATGATAACTATATAAAATAGTACCGAAACACAGTCCACGCAAATAAATCAGCCCCTTTTGTCCACGTGTCTTTTTTTCTGTAAAAGGATATACCCAGCACAAAGACTTTCGTGCATGTGCCCTGACTACAAACCAAAAACGCCGACATAGGAACCCGACAATGGACCACCAGGGCGCGTTGTTGCCGCTGCATTGTCCATCTCTTCATTGTCCTCTTACCAGTGAATTTTGCGTTCCCGTTTCATTTGTTTGGGCTTTTATTTTCTCTCCAGTACCTATTTCAGTCTTTTTGTTGTTCTTTTGTCATCAGCAGTTTACTTTTTATTCATTCAAAGCATTAGTGGACAGATGGTGAGAGTAGAATTCTTATTGAGTGTCTAGGCTAATGGAAATTTCTGGTAGTTAGATGTTTTTTCTGTACATATTCGTCATTTTCTTCATTTTGTATTTTATTAATGTTTGATCGTTGCTTTTAGTTATTTTTTGATTGATAGAAAGAAGATAATAATTGTAGTTACTACATTTTCCAGTCTAATGGGAAAATAATTGGAGATTTAGTTTTATATACTTGTTGTGAACATTAGCGCAGCCGGAACTAAAACTTGGGGAGAGGGATATGACAGTGCTACTAGTGTACATAAGCAGAATTAGGATTGGCAATCTGTCCGCCTGCCAAAGGTTAGGCTTTTGGGACCCTGTTTCTTTTTCGAAACTTTTTTTTTCCTTGACGCCTTGAAGTTTTATGTGTTATTAGTTTTTGCATTCAGATATTATCTCGCAATCGACTTTTTTCTCATTCTGGGTTTTAGTTAACTTTGATTGTTGCTTTTAGTTATTTTTTAATTGATGGAGGAATATTGATGGATTTGTTAAAATTTTTTGAAGAGATAGTTTATTTCCCGGTATTGTTGGAAAAAATTGACATTTTGTTTCATTTAGTTCTGATCAAACATTAGCACAGCCATAGTTTTTATCGAGTGTATATAGATAATGGAAATTTTCGGATATTTTTTTGTTTCTTAGTTCTGTTTTTAGTAATGTTTGATCGTTAATTTTAGTTTTTTCCCTCGATTGATGAAGTAAATTTCATTAGGAAGTGACCGTGTTTCTAGAGAAGGGTTAGAAAATACAATTGGACATTTAGTTTTATGTAGTTGTGGTGGACAAAAGCACAGCCAAGAAGTCGAATACTTATTGAGTGTCGAGCCAAACAGAAATTCCTCGTAGCCAGATATTTTTTATATACTCGTATTTTTCTTCGTTTTGCATTTTAGTTATGTTTGATTAATACGTTTAATTGTTTTTTGATATATGGTATAAATTTCAAAACTGTAAAGTTACCGTTATTACCCGGTATTATTCGGGAAAGGGGGAGGAGAAGCTATAAGTCATTGCTGAAATAAAAACTTAGAATTCACCCCCCAAAAATACAGGATCAATGTCAGACTCATTGTAAAATGTTAAAACAACATTTTCCTTAATATGGCGAAAGACATATCAAACAATAATCCCACATTTACTTTCATATTTCAAGTGAGTTGAACTGCCCCATTTTTGTCTAAATTTTTGTCTAGGATACTTGTCGACTTCTTTATCCTTCTCTGAAACATAGGATAACAAAAAAAAATCTGTACTTTCATTGGCATCGGCTTGTTCTTTTTAGAGTAAATCCCATTCAACTTTTAAAGTGCCTGACAAAACATGCTGTCACCTAACTACAACTTTCACTTCAAACTTCTTAGATCAAGTGCGTTCCGGCTTACAATTATTTAAGGAAATACGGCAACACTGCTCGTTTCTAATGCTTTCAAATCAAGATCCTATGACGGGATTAAACTTTCAAGAAGGAGTGATTTGGTAGATCAAAATTTAAGTGCGTGGTGTTTTGATAGCGATTTCAAAGTTCCACTAGTTGAGGATTAGCGGTAAAATAATTCGCTGCGAAATAAAATCTTGTAAAAATCGGGAATCCACTTTAAAATGTCGCGTCAAAGCGGGTTTAAAAATCAGTGCTCATAAAAGATTTCGCCATAATAAAAAAAAGAGAGAAACATAAATAGCCCCTAAAAGGTTTTTAAATACCAGCCCAACTGAATTAACATTTGAACAATTTCAACAAATTCTTTAAATCACCGATTTCTGAAATTCTTTTGCATCGTTAAATTTGCTAGTTATTCAAAGAGTGTATGCATTTTATTATATATATATATATATATATATATATATATATATATATATATATATATATATATATATATATATATATATATATATATATATATATATATATATATATATATATATATATATATGTGTGTGTGTGTGTGTGTGTGTGTGTGTGTAGAGAGAGAGAGAGAGAGAGTGATGAATATCTGCATACTAATACCGATTTAAACATTTGAAACTGAGAATAATTATCAGAGGAATTATAATTTTAAACATTATTTTATCATTTTCTATATATATATATATATATATATATATATATATATATATATATATATATATATATATATATATATATATATATATATATATATATATATATAACGTATGTGTATGTTTTTTCAATTTTATTAAGCCGCGAAGGAAGAATGCGATTTATGCATTTCATTAATTACAGAAGAAAGCACAGTAAATTTAAAATGAACATTAGTTAAAAGCGTGTTTTTTATTTATTTATGTATTTTTTTCCCCCACTTAGTGGAGTTTAACCTCTTAAACTCTCGAAGGTCCACTTAGCTGCCTTTACAGAATAATTACTTCAAACCAAAACAAACATTTTTTTTCCTGGCAAAAAGAAAAGAAAATATTATATATATATTTAGGGAAAATAAGGCTTCCGTTGCCAAAAGGAAGAATTATATTCCTTTTTAAAATATTGCTATGCGGAATGTTATATAGATTGTTATACGGAGTTGCTATGAGTTATGAAATTCATAGCAACTTATTTAACAATTGTAAAGTTACAGCTAAACTTTCAAGAGGAAGAATAATTTACTTTCAGATAAATGAATTTCGGAATTCAGCTTCGAAAAAAAATAGAAAACAAATATTTATTTTTAATCTATGTGATACCTTATTATCTCCCTTGTTAGCATCATTAATACTTTTGTGTGATATGCAAGCGTATTAGAGGAATTTATTTCAACAGGAAGCTTTATTAAAATTTGAAAACTGCTCCTTTTTACTATAAAATCCACAAACAAGCCTGTAATTTAGAAAATGAAAAATCAAAATTGTAGACTTATTTTAGAATTCAGCTAAGGGAAGAACGAAAAATCACAGGCAAAGGGAAAATGCGTTTATTCACGGTTCGCTGAACTTGTTAAACACGAAACTATGCTTCTCAAAAATGCCAACTTCAATTTATTGTTGCTTATACGTTTTATATTCTAATTGGAAACATCATTTCTTTCTACTTAAGCCGTATTTCTTAACGAATTCAACTATAAACGCTTCGTATCGCAGAATCAAAATAAGATATCTTTTTAAAATAATTTAACAACGCTTTTTTCTATTATTATTATTATTGTTATTATTATTATTATTATTATTACTATTATTATTATTACTGCATTCTTCAAAGACCGTTTAGTAAAAGTGGATGTTCATACTCTTAACAATCTGTTGTTATTAGTAGTTAAAAACTTTTCAGTGATGATTGATGTTTCATATTACACGCCTTAGCAAAGATGTTTCGTAAATTCATCTGTTGAAAAATTCGTTTCTCCAAAATCCTTTTATGAAATTACGATTTTTCTGGAATATCAAAATGATATTTACTCACTCTGTGTGCAGTAATCAAAATATTTGTTAAATTTAAAGCAATTAGTTGGCATTTTTAGTATTTATTTACTTGCTAGGTTACATTCTATTATTCTGATAGTGACCGTTAATTCATCGTTGAGAAAGTTTTATTTATTTATTTTTTTTTTTTACCCTCGTGTAATAGTTTCCTTTGACGTAAGTTTCTTTAAAAAAATTCAAAGAGAAATATTGTAGCTTTGCACTATTTTTTAAAAATGATTCGTGTGAATGAGATATCATTCATATGTGTATAACTTTTCTATTGAATAAAAGTTTTTATTTTGTTATTAATTTAAACATTCGATGTCTTCCAAACATTTATATAAATAAACTTTTTTCTTGAGTTATGTAATACCGCTAAAATATTTGTGATTTTTGACAATGTTGGGAAAAACAATTGAATCTGAAAACGAATTACAATCTGATTTTATAATACGTCATTTCGAGAGGTAGCATTAGATTTTCTCCTTATTTCAAAAATAAATAAATAAAGTAAAAAAGAAAGGAAAAAATAAAACTAAATGCAGATTTTTCACAAAACGTAAATTTGTATAATTTTAAGGTTAATTTTGCCTCGCTAATTTTTTTCACACAATACCTGTTTGTTCAGGAAACCCTACCAATGAAAGAATTAGTGCACGGGCCCGATGTAAAAAGAACTAAGTAATAATGTTGGATTGGAAGGACTATAGCATTATTACCAGGGTTCGCCGCTATATATCAGTCGATATGTATCATGATATATATCACGATATATATCCGATATTTATTTTGAAAATGTCATGATATTTTGATAGTTTCAATATTTATTTTTCTAACTACGGTATTTTCAATATAAAAATTATATCAATCATAGTAATATTGCCCATTTATTATTAAAAATAACCAAAAAGTTATATACTATATTTTTATGATGTATTAATACATCATTAACGTAACAAAATAATATAATATTCTTTTTTCTTATTTTATATTCATAAAATTATTAGTAATGTAACAATTGTAATCCATATTAAAAGGTACCTAATTATATATTAAACATTGGTTGGAAAAAAAAGAAAATGTCTTATGACTGTGCTCTTGACTATTGCATATTCTTTATTTCTGAATCATATAACTGTGTGAAAGTACCTAACAGAAGTTAAATGAGTAAAACAGCTAATGCTAAATTAACTATTAAATTTGACAAAAATGTAAAATGAAATATTAGATATGAATAATTAAAGAAACCTTAATTTTAAGTTTACATATTATAATAATAATTAAAGAGTGGTTTGAGGATGCATTTACTATTTTGAAGACATTAGTTTGTGCTGATTGAAAATATCTGATATATATCAAAATATCGGATATTTTCGATATTTTCAAAAATATCATGATATTTTTAAACCCTGATTATTACTTTTTCTTTTTTGATTTGTTCTCTTTAAGTAAAACCCATTACAGTTAGATTTATTGCCAAATCTTGCTTGATTACACTTTTTTTAGATTGTTTTCTCTCTTATTTTAAGAGCTGTTTGAACTGATAAATTATTAGTTAAAAACATGCATTGTCAAATTACGTCTACTATCTAGCTTTAATTTACGATGCCGTTAAAAAAAATTTAACATGAATTGTTACCACTTGAAAAATTGTACTTCGTGTCTCGTAACAACATTACGCTCGGTTACTAACAAATAAGAATAAAACTGAACAAAAAAAGTTCTTACATACATAACAGTGAGTGGTAATAAAATCAAAAGATTACCTTAATGCACAAAATTTTAAACTTATATATTTGAATACATTTTACTAATTCAGGGTACTTAATTGTATTTCTGGGTTGGAGAAACACATTTGAAAGAGGAAGAAGAGTAAAAGAATTCGAGGAGCATTTTTAATGTATGAAAGACAAAATGTATGTTACTCAAAATTTATTTGCTATTTTTATAAATTTAAGAACGTGTTACTCGAAATGTATTTAACTACTTTAATAAATGTACATATATTTACTCGGAATTTATTTAACTTTTTATAAATAAAAGAACATTTTCTTGAAATTTAGTTGACATTTTGTATGAATTTAAGTACATATTACTCGAAATTTCTTTGACCATTTTTGTAAAATTAAATACTTGGTAACTCGCAATTTATTTGACAACTTTTATAAGTGAAAATATATTTATTTGTAACTTATTTGACTATTTTTATGAATGGAAGAACATTTACTCGATATTTAGTGGACCATTTTTATAAATTTAAATACACATTACTCGAAATTTATTTGATTAGTTTTATAAACGTTTGTAAATAATACTTGAAACTTATTTGATCATTTTAATCAATTTTAGTACTTGTGAACTCGAAATTTATTATAATATTTTTATAAGTGTAAATACATGTTACTCGACATTTATTTGACTATTTTCTTTTTAAATTTCAGTGTTAGGCAAAATGTATTGGATTATTTGTATACAATTAACAACTGCAAAAATTTCAATGCTTCTCATGACCTTCGAGAAAAAAAAAAATTGCGTTATTTTTCTTCAACTGCGCATCAATTTTTTTTTATTGCTATCAAAACCAGCAATTTGCTAGATATTTGGACTTAAAAACTCTTCTAGAAGTTTTTGAATGCGAAGCGAAAATTAACTATTAAACATTTCTTTCATGAATTTATTTTTCAGTTTAAACTTTTTTTCCGTCAGCAGAACAAACAGTCATATAATATAATACACCTGCACTCAACTAAATAGGATTTTCAGCGATTTAGCCGTTAAACGAGTTGGCATATAAGGTCAGAAGAGAAAGAAAAAGGCACAAAACTTTTTTTCAACAAAGCAGACTGAAAAATCTTTATAACGTTTCCGAAAAAACTTCACCTGTTTAGCGGAAAGAAAATAAAAAGTGGAGAGTCGCAGCTTATCTGTGCCCTTTAATGTTTACAAAAGCATAAAGGTTTGTGGCTTTACCTCAAGTTCTGACGGACAAATGAAAAGCCTTTCGGACCTTAAATATCGCCCATAACAGCGAAAAGTCAAAGAATAGAACGAACAAAAGCCCAGAAAAAAGGCAACTTGAAGAAAAACAACATATATTTCTTTTTCTCTCCGTAAAAAAAAAAAAAAAAAAAAAAAAAAAAGACGAAATGTTCATGAAAATAGCACAACTTGACAATAGACCTTGCAAACAAGATTTCTTCAGGTCTTTGAGAAATTCCGTGAACTGAAGATCTAAGCTCGTGCGGAATTGAAATTTTGTTATTTTTTGCGATTTTTTTTAATTTTATTTTTCGTCTGCTCTTTTGTTGACGCTTTTGTTGAGTCCCACCGTCCCCCCTTTTGTTCGAAATGGACGTTCGTTCTTGTTGTAGAGATGTTCATTCGGCTCCATTATGTGTCTCGGCCATTAGGCTGGTCTATGAATTCCTGAAAAGATATCAAAGAAATTTTGCAGCTTTATTTTGCTCCATACGCGCGGGCTTTTATTTTGGAAAAGCCGTGGCAAATAGACTCATAAAAGAAATATGTTTGCGGTTTTTATTATAAACATTTTTCTCGCCGGTTTTCTTTTTGTGTGATTAAATATACGTTGAACGTACGTCTAGTGGTCGTAAAGTGGTAAATGCTCTTAAACATATATCGTTTAAGTAAGTAGCTTTTAAAAGTTGATTTATGAGTACATTTTTTTTTTTTTGTTAAATTTTATAACAATAATTTATTTTTTACTCTATTAAAAATGTTCGTTCTTATACACAAAACAAATTAATTCTTTACTTATGAATTAATCTTCTCAAAACTTAGTGGCTCGAAAAGTTTTTGTGTATCAAGAAATTCATAAACACTTTCTTCAATTCAATTTCATAACACAATCAAATTCATAAACACACGGTGTATTTCATGTGCTTTCTCAAAGCATTAAATTAAATCATGACGAACATAATATGTTTTTATTCATTTTTTTCCCTAGAAATTCTACCAAAAAAAAATTCCGTAATGAACCCTACAAGCATTTTCCAGGCTTTATTAGATTCTAAACTAACTCATGTATTCTGTTAGGATTTTTAATGAGTTAGCATCAACCAAGCAGGTATTTTGTTTTAAACGCACCCCCACAAACACTGCTCAGATTCTACATGCTCTTAAAATTTCTCAATATCTGTATAATCTTTCAATCGATATTGGTATGCGGCATTATAGCATGTATCTATATATTTGTCTATTGAGTTTTTTTGGGTATTTTTGTGAAAACATTTCTATAGATTCCGTTAGAATTTAATGGAGATTTTAAGTGAATTATAGACTCTCTATGTTCAAAATTTCTGCGGATTAAAGCGGAATATTCCTAGAAATTCGGTTAATTTTTTTTGGTGTTTACTTAGTAATTTCTATGGATTCAGTTACAAATTTATCTAGATTTTTGTTATATATTTCTAGTGATTTGTTTCATTCAGATGTTTAGGAGATTTTTGTTGAATTTTTCTATAGATTCCGTTAGAATTTAATGAAGATTTTGATTGGATTATAGAATCTCTCTTCAATTTTTTTTCCAGAGTTTAATTGAATATTCCTAGAATTTATGTTAAATTTCTGGTGGTTTTATTGAATATTATACGATGGGTTCAATTACAAATGTATGGAGATTTTTGCTAAACAATTCTATGATTGTTTTTTTCATTTAAATGTTCTGCAGAATGTTATTGAATATTTCTATCCTAGTTTTCATTTGAATTTAATGGAGATTTTAATTGAATTACAGAATCTCTCTGTTCAAGATATCTGCAGATTTTAATGGGATATTCCTTGAAATTCTGTTAAAATTTTCTAATGGTTTTTACTGAATATTTTTGTGGATTCAGTTACAACTTTGGAGATTTTTTGTTAAAGATTTCTGTATATTTTATTTTATTTTAGTGTTCTGTAGGTTTTTATTGAATATTTCTATAGTTTTCATTTGAATTAAATGGAGATTTTAATTGATCTACAGAATTCTCTGTTCAAAATTATGCAGGTTTTAACGGAGTATTCCGAGAAGCTCTATTGAAATGTTCCAGTGGTTTTTATGGAATATTTTTGTGAATTCAGTTACATATTTATGGGGGTTTTTTGTTGAATATTCCTATAGATTTGTTTTATTTAAATATTCTGAAGATTTATATTGAATATTTCTGTAGTTTCCATTTAAATTTAACGTAGATTTTAATTGAATTATAGAATTTCGCTGTTAAAAATGTCTGGAGATTTTAATTAATATTCCTAGAAATTCTATTAAAAATTTCTGGTGGTTTTTACTGAATATTTTTAAATATTCAGTTATTTATTTATGGAGATTTTCATTTAATATTTCTGTTCTTTCCATTTGAATTTAAGGGAGATTTTATTTGAATTATAAATTTTTTTGTTCAAAATTTCTAGAGTTTAATGAGATATTCCTAGTAATTCTGTTAAAATTTTCTGGTGTTTTTTACCGACTATTTCTATGGATTCAGTTATAAATGTATGGAGATTTTCGTTAAAATTTCTATTGACTTTTTTTATTGAAATATTTTGGAGATTTTTATTAAGTATTTCTATAGATTTAATCCGTAGAGATTTTTATTTCATTATATCCATTAGAACGTTTAATATCCATTAGAACTTTCAGAAGATTGTTATTGAATGCTTCCATAGAGTTTTCATGAACATTTTATAAAACTAAAAGTAATACATTACATTAAATCATTTCACATGTCTACCTCTAAAATTGGGAAGAAATAGTGAAATGTGCCAATATAATTGAAATCAAGTGCTTAATAGCAAAGATGTGCGTTGCTTGCTTGAACTCATTCATGCGTAGATAAAGAAAATCTTGATGCATGACCGATATATCTTTGTTTTCTATCGATTAAAAAAAAAAACTGTGAAAGGCTATTGAACAATAATGCCAACGACTAATTGTTATTACATTAGAATTTGCTCCGTTTCATTGTTTTGTATTTATAAAAAAAATACCATAACAATTGAAATTGAACAGCTTTATTCAAAGTTAACAATTTAAAAGGGGAAATATTATTTTTTTTTTAAATGGAAAGATAAAAGTAAAAGGAAATGACGAATTCTGCATGCGAAACCGCGGAAGCTTTTATTACTATGATTATTATTATTATTATTTTAATGCTAAAGAGAACTAGAACGTAACAATAAAATTTATTTCCGAATAAGAATGTTTAAAAAGCGGTTTGGTATCAAGAAGTGTCATAATGTCTTTCCTTCAGATATTTATCATTTTCGATAAACTAATGTCAATATATTAGTCATTATAACCGATCGTATTTTTTTTTTTTTTTTTAATATGCAGGGTGTTTATAAATTCTTGCACTCATAAAGAAAAAGAAAATAAATTAAAAAAAAAAGTGTTTGAGATGTAAACATAATTTTAATTTTTATTTTGACCCTAGTTTCATCAAGTTTTTTTCCCAGTTGGTACAAGATTAGCTAAAGTTGTGTAGGTAGAAGGTCCACCGTAGTTGTTTCCTTAAAATGTATTAGGATCTGCGTAGGACATAACAGGGGACGTGAGGTCTCAGAGACCGCTCTACTTTCATTTTTTTTTTTTTAATCGTGTAATTGAGATACATTCCTGTAATTTTCCTTAAGTGCTCTTTGCACTTTTATTAACACGGGAAAAAATATTTTTGAATTCTGAATTAAAATAACCTTTTCCGAGGACATTTTTCTAGAGCCTTAAGATTTTTCAAGAAAATTCAAATGCTGCAGTAAATAATTTACTACTCGTAATAAAAATAAATCTATTGCTTATTAAGGATTTTGTTTTAATTGTTTAATATATACAGAACATTTTAGTATCAGAAAATTGATTATATCACGTTACGGGAAAATTTTCACTGTCCTTTAACTATTAGTATTTCTCGTCGTAATTCCAAGAATATTTCGGCCCTCATTATCCCTAAAACATCATTGCGTATTTTTTGCGAACATTTCAAACAAATCCCAACATCAACAAGAATATTTTGCATTTCTTTTGCATAACGCGGATAAGATAAACGAACCCCTATCTCCACGGTTCGCCATGTCTAGTATTGCCAAAATTTTTAACACTGAAGAGGAGGTACGGTCACACAGACCGCTTATAAAGAATGCAATAAAATTTAAACCAGATGCACTTGCCTAAAGATGCTGATAAGCAAAGGGGTTGTTCAAGGTCACAAAACAAAAAGCTATTGGGAAAAACCTTTCAATCGGACTGAAAATGAAATAGGTGTGATCCGATGACCTTTTGAGCGGTCTGTGAGACCGCACCTCCCCTGTTAAGGGCTAAGTCGTTAGTGTCCAGTTCATCAAAGATCATCTGTTCCGATGTTCTGTAGAATTTCAAATAAAATGGCAATTTCTCAATGTTTATATTGGGTTTCCAACGTTATGTTAAATGATGGCTATTTTAGTGTGAAATCCCCCCCCCTCCTTATGATTACACTTCCTTTTTTTTGCCTCCCTGAATGATTTTAAAAAATGAGGGGGGAGGGCCTAAATATTTTCAATTGTTATGATGAAACTTTGTTTTTTGCCCTCTAGTTTTTGTTTTCCCGAAAGCTTTAAAAATGGAGGTGGGGGGGGGGGAGAGTTTGAATTTTTTCATAGTTGGAAAGTTTTGTACGTGGCCAAAAAAAGGGGGGGGGGCAGTTGAAATGTGAAAGGGGGGGTAACGGCGAAAAAGTAGAAGTTGAACGGGAGGAAGGGGGGGGGGGGGGGGGGTCAGGAATCAAAACGTTCTTCACAACGCACCAAACAAACAGCTACGAGAATTCCAAACAGAGAAAGGGAAAAAAAAGTATAATAATGCTTGCATTACCGTTCGAAATGGCGAAGAAAGAAAAAGTAAAAAAGAAAAAGAAAAAGTGGAGGAAAGAGCGAAAGTAGAATAAAAAAGGGGCATGTGGGGGTTGAAGAAAGGAGAGTTCGTGTGGTCTTTTGTTGGCGACTGTCCGTCCGTCTAGACCCGAACAATTCCTGCCCAGAGAAACGATCGTCAGAAAGCTCGGACAATGCAGCACGAGCCTCTCACCACCCCCTCTCTATTCGAAATGGAATTGGCGTGGGTGAAGGGGGATGGATTCGAATGAAAAATGCCGCCTTTTTTCGTTCCCTCGGAAAAGCTTTTGATGCAGGTTGTATTATTCTTCGCCCCCACCTCAGACGATTTTTTTTTTAAACCTTTTTCGCCAAACAAAACCATTTGCTTTTGACGCGATGTTTGCCTTGGATCCCCTTTTATTTTAAATAAACTTAGTTCGGGTTAGCTCTCGTATTTAAAGGATTTTTTTTTTCTTTACATACCGACATACCTTTATCTCAATATTTTGCATATTCTTGGAAATTTGAATTATGAGATGCTAAACAATCTTATTGTTCAACCACGGAATCATAGTATACTTATGGCGGACTTCGAAAAACAGAGAGATGGACTTGGACATTTAAAAAAAAGAGACATTTTTGCGTTTTCAGTTCACATTATTATAAATTTCATTATTATTATCATTTATAGTTATTATTATTATTATGGTATGGTATCAAAAATTAGAATTTCCTGTTTGAAATTCAGAAAAATAACCCTCTTTGCTGATCGTAATTCTAAATAGTCTAAATAAAGTCGATAAACCTTAGTACAAGAATGAATTGCTGAACATTTAAATGCCTGATATCAGTTTGAAGTAAAACGTATGCAACACTCTTAAACTAAAAAAATAAATAAATAAATAAATAAATAAAAGTGCCTTTTTTAAGTTCCCCCTCCCCCAAACAAACTGATTGTTATTTGAAGGGAAATACTACTTTACTAAGATCAATGACCTACTTTTCAAAAATAGAGGTACATTTTTTATGACATTACTTTCATTTTTGTTTAAGTTAAAACCTGAGGGGAATTAAAGTTAACTTCGAGTAATAAAAGTTTTAACAAATATTTTAAATTTTTAGTTAACTTAAAAATTACAAAAATAATAATAATAATTTGAAAATGTATTAACTGGGACATGAATGATGAAATAATTTCCTTAACAACCGGCTCCGTATACGTTTTCAATTCCATGTTCGCTGGCTTAAAAAAAAAATATTTAGTCTTTTAAATACTCATCCCTCCCCTATTGCCCCTCAGGTCCTCAGGAATCTATCGTCCTCTTGAGAAGCCAAGTTACCCCTTCGGGATCGATCTTCCCCAGGTCGGGACTCGAGAGCCACTGATGTAAAGCAATGAAGCATTCTCTAGCGAAATCCAAACCGAAATATTTTTTAAAAATACCCTATAAAACATCTTATGAAAGGAAATCTCCGGCCGAAAACCTGCAAAGAGGAACTGAGGAGATTATAAAAAAATAGATTAAAAGCTTTTCACTATATTTTTTTAATGAAATGAAAATAAGATGAATTGAAAGCTGTCGAAATGTTAATAACATTGCTGTGAACTTTTTCAAAAACACAAAATTTTGACTAATGTTCATTTCATTTTTTCTTCTTCATATTTTATTTCATTTTTCTTTCCACTTATCTGAGTGTCTTTCTTAAATGAAAAATAATGTAAATGAAGTTCATTTTGCCAAAAATAATGAATATAAAGATATTAAATAGCACTTGGGTTTTATAAAATTTTGAGTAAGCATCTCAGCTTATGGTGTTGGTTTCGCCGTTAAAACATTTTTTATAGTACTGTCATGAAATTAATATGTTCAATAGATAAATTTCATTTTTTTATAATCATCAATATATTGATTATTAAATTTAAATTTTGAACTTTGTTGCATAAACCTATTAGTTGTAGTGTTGTTCACTGGCGGTTGAATTTCAATATGTTCGCAAAAGTAAACAAGAAATTTTTAAATACTGAGACAAACGACAAGGAATTTCATAGAAAGAGAAACTTTTAGAAGCTTATCTATCTTACTCTACGCAGTAACTCCATCTATCAGGGAACATTTTAACTAATTCTTCCCTTCTCGGACGGATTGGATTGGAATAACTGAAACAAAATTTTCGTTTAATATTTTTTCCTTTCTGTAAACGTTTACGAAAAAAAACTCACTTGATGATAACAAAAAAATAACGTTATGAAATTCCAAAGTTGGGAACATTGTTTTGCAATTTTAATAAAGTGTAAAGTCGCAAAAATCCTTTTGTAAATTATTTGATTTAATAATTTTTCCATCATTTATTTTTCAGCTCAAAATTATACATTTTACGACATGAAACTTATATGATCATGCGCCTACTAAAAACTTTTAAAATATTCATTTGGAAGTTTTTTTTTTTTTTTTTTTTTGCAGCCCAATTCCCTACTATTTTCGTTTAAACTGAGGTTGTTTATTTACTTTTATAGGAAGACGGAGTTCTGAATTTTGTACAAGTGTATTATTGGGACAGTCCAATTGAGTGAAATCGTCATAATATGCTGATGTGTTTAATGTTAATTTATTGCGTCTCTATTTCAATAACGATAATTTATCCAGGGCCCGATCAAGCCAAAGTGATGCCACAGTCCAAGTAAGAGCCTCGATTATTTGAGCTAATTGGGACCGCTAGTGTCTCGGATGTCGGAAATCTCGGCTAATAGAAAATTTGTATAAAAACGTCAGGATCTCAAATTTTTAAAAGTATTAATTAAAATACAATAGAATATTTTTAAAAGATAAAAATGATCATGTAAAAAGCGATGTTTTACAGTTAAAAAATTAAAATAGAAAATAACTTTTATATATATATATATATATATATATATATATATATATATATATATATATATATATATATATATATATATATATATATATATATATATATATATATATATATATATATATATATATATATATATATATATATTAAACTTATTATATGTATTTAGTTAAATATTGAAAGATGCATTTAAAGAAGCACTGTACTTCTAGAAAACCTTCTTATTTTCAAATTGCAAACTCTTTATTTAATTTTAAATTAAAAGTATTTTTAAAAATAGACTTCATTATCGGCTCGGTTAACAGAAACCTCGGTTAATCGAAGCTAGGTTAATCGAGATTCTTCTTACAATTTAGCGCACCTGACATGAGAACATCGGCAGATTTTCGAAAAATCCCCCCCTTCCTCGTAAAAAAAGCGAAATAGAAAAAAAGAAACTCTTTTTGCAAAATGGAATTTCAAATTTAAATAAAATATCGTTGTCGTGAAGAAAAGATTTACTTCTCCTTTAATACATGCTTGTACAGTACCCACCAACTATTCAAGCCTTTCAGTTCAACATACCCCAAGGTGAAGACGGGGGGCAAAAAACATTCTTTTTCAAACAATCTATCGCAGTCTCTCTCTCACATATTTGAAAAAGAAAAAAAGAATCTGTAAAATAATAATAATGTTAATGATAATAAATAAATAAAAATGCATAATAAAATATATAATTAAAAATTAAAAGGCAGATTATTTTTATAGAAAATATGCTCAGATTTTGTCAACATTTGGAACACAAATTTTCAGAAATAGTCTACAAATAATCGGCAGATTTCTTTTTCTTTTCAAATTTCTATGTAAGAAATAGATAAGCTAGATTATAATTAAACTTATTTACCATCACTGATGCATCAAAATGCAGCATTTTTCTTGTATAAAACCCGTTGTGCATTTTGATGACTAGCTATTCATTTGTTAGAAATTTTGTGTTATAAAGCAGTTTGTGTGTGGAAAAGGTTAGGTCCATTTTTATTGCTTTAAATATCATAAAAATAAACAGTTAGCCATAATTTATTTTTTACTAAACGTTTTTGTAACTCGTTTAGATAAAGTCATCTAATAATAGGTGACTCTGGCAATTTTTAAAACCCCAATTTATCAAAAAGTGATGATCTCTTTAGTGATAGATGTGATGTAATCAAATCGTTTACACTTTGTTTGTGTAATATATTTTGAGCAATCACGATTGCTAATTGTTTTCATTTGACCGTCCTTGAATTCCGGTTCCTTTTTCAGCCGCCCGCCTCCCTCGCAGCAGCACCGTCGACCAGCCTCCTGATGCTGCTCTTCTAGCGAAAACCGTCTCCAGGCTGCGTCCATATCCTACACATACACGCATACATATACACCTACACACACATACACACACACTCATGCCTTCACACACAGACACAAACACACACGCCTGCATACACACACACACTCGTGATTGCGAAAAACATAATTTGAATTCCAGATGTCAAAATTCAAATTATTTATTTATTTTTTTAATTTTGCCCCTCTAACTTTTACCACACTCCTAGTCATCCCACTCCCTCACAACTATAATTGCAAAAACTAACAGACGCTGTACCTATATTTTGTCAACTTATGTATTTATTTAACTTACGTATTGCTTATGAATGCGTTTGTGCACGAATTTATTTTAAATTAATTTATGCTTGCTTTATGTATCAGCGTGCTGAAATTTTACACCCACTTTATGTCACTGGTTTCCATATTAAACAGTTCTCAAAATGATTTTACGAACCTGCTGTGTCTTAGCTTGGGGGGACGCTAGTACGCTATGAATCCTTTACTTGAAATAATCTTTCAAATTGGACCTCCATTCTCAACATACTTATTTTTCGACGGGAAAAAAACGTTGGTTTGAAAGGGGGGAGAGCGTTAAATGCGGCTGTGGTTGTAAAAAGGAAAAGAAAGTTAGGAAACAGAAACCAAAACAGCGCTCTCCGAAGCTGCAGGTGCGTCTGTTTCCAACTGTCTCTGCTCCGCGCATGTCTGCAGATTTCAAGACTGAAACCCGCCAGCTTGTTGTTTTGCTTTTCAATCGATTCCATTTTTGTTTTGCATCGAAATTTTCATTGAATTTTGAATGTTAATATTTTTTGACGCTTTTTTTAATAACAAAAAATTCAGTTCAAGAGAAATAATTCCAATTCAAAAAACAATTACAACTTCAGAAGTCTAACGATATTTGTCATGAATGCTCATGATTTATTGTTACAACCAAAAGTATTCGAGTTTAAGCAATCCCGAAACGAAATTAATTAACTATAAAATCATATATCTTCTTCAATTTCAGAGGGGTTTTTTTTTTCAGTCGTGAATTTAAGTGATATTTTTTTATGATTATTTTTTTATATACCGTCAGAACATGAATGAAAATCAACGAAAAATTAATCGAAAAATCCCATAATTTATCTTGTATTTGATTACAAACGTAACTATCTTTCAATAGATACTTATAAAATAAATTAATCAATTACAAATACCTATAATCTATTTTTAAATACAAAAAGGAAGCTTTGCCTTTCACAGCGAATATGTTACCGGATGATATACTGTTTAGAATGCGTTCAAATTCACAGCCAGTCTTGTTCAGTTTTATACGAAAATTGCCCACCTTGGCAACAATAATAACAGCCTTTCCAATAAGCACCGCATCAGCAAAACTAACCTTTCAACTGTTAAAGATCATGATCGTGACAAGCCACGGATTCGATCACCCCTTAAAGCCACCCTCTTTCGAACGCTTACGCGGCGCACGATTCCAGACGTTGTTTTGAATTATGATTTCAAATATTGTTGCCAGATTGGAATATCATGTAATTGTAAATGATAGGGCATGGGAATGGAGATTGATTTTCACGTGTTGCCACTTTGGCATAAGAAATATTTTATGGAGCATTAAATAATCATCTGGTTTCTTTATATGCGATGATGACTGAAATTGATGGTTTGGAATGGAGCGCTAACAAAGAGGAAACGTTTTCAAGTGCGTGATGGGAGAAAATATATACAAATATGGATTGTTTGCATGGACTTACGCCATAACTCAAAGTAAGGGATAGATATAAAATAATGCAAGAGGTCAGAACATATTCTTTGGATGTCAGGAACAATAAATAACCTCACTATTTGATTCGTCAAGTTGAAAAACTGATGTGGACATAAATACATTACAAAACTTTTAACTGTAATTTTATTCAGAGGTAATTGCAATTTTTTTTATTGTTGGAGAAAGAATGTACCAGTAAGTAGATGCAATGTTATCGAGAAAAATATTTTGTTTCAACTAATCAATGGTTCAGCATCTAGACTTCCGATTGTAAAATGCAGCTGTGTACTCACTTACGCAACAAGAATTGACCTGAAGGGGGTCATCAATGTGTATAGGGATTGCACACAAGAGTTACTTCCTGTGGTATGCGTATTGGTATGTCTTTGGTATGCATCAATATATTACAGCTAAATTTTACCTGCTAAAAGGGAGGGGGCAGTAACAGTCGTTACATGTATTTAATGCGTAATAAAAAGAAAAAAAAGGAACGTTTTTACAATCCCGTCGATAATTTTCGCCAAAGATAAAATGATCGCCAAATGAAGACAGAGATCATACAATCTTGCCACATGTCGCCATCAAATAATTTTACAAAATGAGTTGAGAAAAACGAGTTTGGCGATTATATCATTGGCAATTTATAGCGCACTTGTCTTTGATTTTTTTTCTTTTAGTTCGACGGAATAATGCGTAAATATCAAATCAAGTTTTTTTAGGAGTCTCCTTTGCTGCGCCATTGGTTTGCATGGAAACAAGGCTGCAGATACTCTTGCATAGAATGTTATTACTAGTCCCTCGATCTCAAACGCCAGCCTGACCAAATCTGAGAAGTGGTCGAACTAAACAAATCGTGTCAAAATCTATAGTGAACTCTTCGTCCTATTTTTAGTGATGTGGGGAATCTCCTGGCAATATTCACTTTGAAAGCTGAAAGATATGTACAGGTCTGCGTCAATCAGTACACTTATGAGTGGACATGCCAAGAGCCTTGCTTCAGGGACTTTCCATCGGTAATTTTTTGAAAATGAAGTTCAAAAACGCGAATTTAAACGAATTTCATTGATGTTGGGAGAAAGGAGATTTGTGTTTAGGTCCTTATCTTGGAAGTGTTTCGGAATTAAAGTCCAAAACCTTTGTGATCAATATTTTTTAAAATCAGTATACATGGTAAAAAGTAAGTAATAAAAATCAATCACCACTCTCTTGAAAAATTTCAGGATCCGTCCTTGTGCTTTGCTTAAACATTGATGACCAGAAAACTTTCCAAATTTCCACCACTTGTGCTGCTGCTCCTACCTTTCAGTCCACTTTTTAAACTGTGTGGTGTTCTACAGGAAGGCCTGCGTGCGATTCCTAGTAAGACTTATGAAGGTTTACGAGCTTTGGAACTTGAGTACTAGATATCATACCAGATCTTGTGGAATAAGTACTAAGCAAAGGATCACTTATATGAGTGGACATATTAAAAGCCTTGCTTACATTGATGACCCGAAAACTTTCCTAAATTACACCACTTGTGCTGTTGCTCCGACCTCTTTGTCCACCTATTGTTCCCTACTGTACCCTGTACCCCCACCTACTGTACCCTGTTTGGTGTTACTACAGGAAGGCGATGGTTCCTCTAACAAAACTTTTGAAGATTCACGAGCTCTTGGACTTGATCTACTAGGTATATAACCAGATCTTGCGGAATAAGTAACAAAAAGAAGATCAGTTACATGAGGTTATATGAGTTAGCATATCAAGAGCCCTGCTTACATTGATGACCAGAAAAATTTCCAAAATTGCACCACTTGTGCTGTTGCACCTTCCTCTCTGTCCACCTTTTGAACTGTTACTACAGGTGCTTGAGCTTGAGATGCTTCTTCTAGTTATACTTTTGAAGGTTCACTAGTTCTGGGATTCGATCTACTAAGTATCTGATCAGATCTAGTGGAATAAGTGACAAACAGTAGATATTATATCAAACAGTTAAGACACTTGCACACAGGAATCTAGTTGCCTTAAATATTACATTTTCATTTGAACGACCGTATTTCTGACTGTTCGAATAGTAAAACTACTATTTTTCCTAGCTACGGAAGTATGAATTGCTGCTTGTCGAAGTGTAATCAACCACAACTATTTAGAAAACCATTTAAATCACTTTGGTTAAGCAGTATGCCTCCTTTACCTGCAAGAAAATATGATTAAAGATCAACTTTAGAATTATTCTGAGGTTCTTTTCACTGTCCACATTCAACTGAGGTTGTTCTTCAACTGGTGGTAGAAACTCCAGTAAATTCTTTAGGTTTGGAGAAAAGGAAAAAAAGAACAAATACTTCATTTAATATTTGGGATATCATCTTTAAGATAAAAGATGAGTAAGTAATAAAAAGGAAAGAATAAAAGAATAAAAATGTAGCAAGCAAGGAGTAAAAGGTTTACTGAAGCAAAAGAGAAATGTTTTGAAAAATGTTCGTCTTTTTTGAAATGGCATTACATTTGAGTATTTTCAGACTTCAGATTTCATTTTGGCATTGGATTGCCGCTATATCTTAAACATCCAACGGTGTTTTCTTCCCGAAAATTTTCTAATTTAAATGAATAGTGTATCCCCGTCATAGAGTATTACCTTAAGCAGTCCTTACTTTCTTGAATGAGTGAATGACCAAATAGTAATAATATTAATAAATATGCGACTCAACTGCTAATAATAATTTAACTAAATGTACAGTCAAAAACGGAATATTTAAAAAATCAAGGGGGGTTTATTGTCTAATCAGATGTTGGGTAAGGTCACCAGTAACAGACAAGGGTCCAGTAACAGACAGTTATAAGTTTGGATTTAAATAATAAGCTTTTTAGGCGGGTAAAACTTATGCTGCTGTGGCCCATGATTACGGTGCAACCATATAGTGTTATTAGAGTGAATTTTATGAGCCAGTTGGTATTTACAAGGCGGTTATGACGGTAGACGGTTATGAACAGCCACCACGAGGTCAGCTGGTGTTTCATATTTATTTGAATTTAACAAGGTTTTAGTTCTAAAAATAAAGAAGTTTTGCACATTTTGATGACAAAAAGCGAATTTTATATATTACTCATACTTTCCTCATCCCGTCCATTAATGGGTGTCTTCAGATCTTTCGGTGTCTGTTACTGGGGATCGGAAACTTTTTTCGAATTTGAGCAAGCAAAAACAGAAGTAACTAATTCAGAGGATCCAGAAGCCGCCAAACGTTAAATGAGATGCTGTTTTATGAGATAAAATAGTATAAAAAGTCTAAATAATACATTAAAAGGCTCATAAAATTGAGTTAACCTGAGAGCGATGTCTTAAACATGTCTGTCACTGGTGCCGTTACCCCACTGTACAATCAACAAAACATTTTCTTTTCCAATTTTAATAAAGTTCTGGGAATGTCCGCATAAGATCTTTTTTAAAGAAAGTTTCATTAAAAAAAATTATAATTGCATCACCATGAGCATCCGTTGCACCGCAAGCACGTGTGTAAAATATCAACAAAATTCTCGCTCCCCACCTTGTTGCAGAGAAAACCGCCTTCAAGGTCACCGTCTCATCCATCGGAAAACAAAAGACTTTCACCTTGACAGCATTATGAAGAGGGGGGAGGGGGGGATCTGAAAAAAGCAATTTCAAAGCTCTGTGTCATTACCATACAAAAAGAACAAAGAGTCCGAGCCGTAATAATGGAAGCGTGCAGGCCGACAAAAGATAACGGGGCTTACCATGCGCGACGTTACATCACGTGTTTATGGGTGTGCCACTGCTTTCTGGTTATTGTCTTTGTGTGGAACAAAACGTTTTCACTTTATTCTTTGTTCCTTTTTGATTGGCTTTTGTTTATCTTTAGTTTCCGTGAGTGACGCATGCGCTGGGTTAGTTTTGCAGTTCGTACGATCGCAGGTGAAATAGTACAGGAAATTGTTTTCTTTTTTTCTTTTAAATATTTTTATGATTAAATTAAATTTTCGCGTTGCATAATTTTTCATATAATTTTGTGGAAACAGTTTCGTTTATGATAGTTTAAATCAAAATCTGACTTTTGAATTTTGAACATAGAACTGAAAACTAACCGAATAATATGCACATTGCATGACGTCATTAGTCACGGCATTATGTCGTGGTTGAAACTGAAAAGCTGCATAAAGAGATTAAATCAAGCAAAGTTCCAAAAACTTCAACAAAAGAAATTTTCAAAGCAAAAACGTCAAAAAAAAAAAAAAACTTTCAAAGTTTTGCCAAAGAGGATCGTAGAACATAATAAAAAAAAATGTAAGAGTTCAATTTTTTGAAAAAAAAAATAATAAAAAATATCTTTAAAAGAGGTGGTAAAACATATCAAAATAACATGAGCTTTCAATTTTTTGAAAAAATAAAATTGTCAAAATATAAAAAAAGCCTTGAAAACAAACAGATCGTAAAACATAACTAAATAACATGAGCTTTCAAATTTCTTAACTCGAACAAAAAACTCGAACAACCTTGTCAAAAAAGTAAGCTTTCTTAAGATTTCATGTAAAGGAATCGCACAACATGTCATCAAACCAAGTGAAGCTCCGAAATTTTTGGAAAACGAAATCGTACAACATCATCAAAGCGGAACTTTCAAGAAAAGAGATCTCACCACGTACAATGTCGCAAAACAGAAGGTGGTTTCGAAATTTTTTAGAAAGGAAAGCACGAGCATGCACCATCGTCAAACAAAATGAGCATCCAAAATTTTTAGCAGAAAACGTGTTTCTGCCATTTCGCATTGGTTACATCTCATTTTCATTTGTTTCCTATTGAGATTAAAATTACATAAAATATTTTCCCTGAAATTTCGGAAAGCTGCCACATTTTGGCTGGTTAGATAGTTTTTTTTTTATGACGCAACTAGCGGTATCCGCACGACTTTGCCCGTAGTAGAAAATTAAAAAGTCATTTGGCTCTCCTGTATATTTACAAATAATAAATGATGAATTTCTCGCCAATTTGTTATGTTAATTATCTCGCCCATGTTACAGTTTCACGTTAGGATAATTCAGTGATTTACTCGTCCACGTTATGATGATTTGCTTGGTAAAATTTTCTTAAAATTGGAATAGAAAAAGAACCAGATCGAATTTTCGAAAAATCACTTCGAGGTGCTCCCCCCCTATGCTACGAACTAATTCTGTGCCAAATTTCATGAAAATCGGTCAAACAGTCTAGACGCTATGCGCATAACAGACATCCAGACATATAGACATCCAGAGGTACAGAGATCCAGAGACACAGACTTTCAGCTTTATATTATTAGCATATATAGCATACACATATTGCTGTTTCACAATCTATTGTCGGGCTAGAAGATATTTTACATTAAAAAAAGTTGAAAATATTTTTGAAAACTGAAAAATATTTGATAAATAAATTTTTTTTATGAAAACTGCTGAAATATTTCAATAATATGAAATAAGCATGTAATAGGACTGAACTCTAAAATCAAACGCTATGTAAACAACAATAATTCATGTTTTAAACCGGAAAGAAAACTTTTAGAATGTGACTGTTACTTTTTTAATTTTAAATGAAATAGTTGTTTTTGTTGTTTTGAATGTTTTAAAGCTGGTTTCTACTATTTATTATTATTATTGATGCCGAGAGATATTTTGGTTGTTTTTAACACGAAATCTTTGTTAGAAAGTGTGTTGAACCTTTTAATTTGGAGAAAAGAATGTATAAGTTTTGTTCTGAAAATTTTTGATTTCTTAAAAAATTTATTGAGTTAGAAAAATATTTAATTTCCGGCATTTAAAATGAATATACAAGATCGTGCTGTTGTTCTATTTTGAATATGAGTGAATTTGGCTTGAATACGTGAATTTAAGTATTAGTTTACATTTTTTTTTCACCTGCCTTCTTGTTTTGAAATAGAATTTCGTTTAAAAATAATATATTGCTCCTTTTCAAACAAGAATGATTTCAACACGTTTTTTGTTTCAAATATTTTATTTTATCTCAAACTTTATAAGTATGTTAATATTAGAAGGAAAAATAATTAAAAAAAAACTTGTACACAAATTTAGAATGTGTTTCATCAGAGATACTATTTATCAGTAGCAGCAGTAGCATTATTAAATAATGTATCTATATATTTTCTCAGCCTTTTTCAACTGTTTTATGTTTCAATAATAATAAAAAAAATACCTTCTAGAATACAAAATACAAATAATTGAAGGAAGAAGCCTTATCTGCATGTTTTCAAATATTACTTTCGTATTTGCGATAGGCTTGGTCTGAAAATTTGCATATCACTGAAGCCAACGAAGTTTTTGCTGCGTGATCTCATGAATTGCAGAAATATTAGAGACCAAGTAGAATTGATCGTCGTTTGCCTTGATGCCATTCTGCACTACAAAACTCTGAGGAGCTTTTATTATGTTCAGTTGTCGTGATTCTGTGTACACAGGTTTCCTCAATGGTACCTTAATAAGATTTTTTTTTTTAAATCTTTTATCATCGTTGTAATTTTTTTCTCATGTGTAGGGAGTTCGAATTCGCAAGTCGATATCTGTTTTCTAAAGCACTGATTTTTAAAAACCAATATAATGGGAAATCAATAAAAATAAACGTCGTCACTGCCCCGGGTGTCACCTGCCTGGGGTGAGGGATACACCCTAAGTGTAATTGCAAGTGCATTTTTAAGACTACAAATTTGAAAATAGGGGTTAGTTAAGGCAATAAAAAATATTTCATTAACATGCTTACTTATTGCATGAAAAATGTTTGGTGTCCTCCCAGAAATGACAACGTGATTAAGTACGAAAATAATTGAAATTATCACCCAAGCTCGTTCTCGCCTACGAAGCTTCGCCAGGGATGATGCAACTGATTTGCTTAACAATAGCCACAAAGATTCGAAACCACCAGGCGACGCCTCTCTCCACACATTTGCACGCGGTTTAGTGCTTTCTCAACACCATGGAAGACTCATCTTCGTAACATCCGCTTTGCCCCGTCACGTGCAAATAATAAAATTTTATTATGAAGTATGAAAAGGGTTGAACAGCCGACACTGTGAACGCCAACGATAAACAAAGGTCGGCGCGGTTTTTGAGCGTTATGCTTTATGTATGGCCACATTGTTGCTGATTGTGACTGTGGAAAATATTTTTGGCGATGTTTTTCTGTTAGGAGATCGTCTGGGGTCAGAGAGGCATCTTTGTTCTCCCTGCTGGAGTGTGAAATCGAAGAGGATTCTGAGAATTCTTCGGAGAAGAGTCATGGTTTTAGTGTCTCTCATCCCTTGCTCCACTAACAATGATTCTAATGAGGCACATGATTCAGCAATAAGGTTGTATAATATAATAAAGGCTTCTATTAAGAAGTATAACGAAGAACCTTCCTCAGGGCACTTAAATTTGAGTGGCATGATGATATTTCTACTTGTAGACTATTCATTTCTTAACATTGCTAGGGCTGTTAAAAACTTTAATAACGACGTTAAAATATTCAAATGGCGAGACACTTGTTTCGGGGATAGAAGGAAACCCTTTTCTTGAATCCAATAAAATAAGCTATTGAATGAAAAGATATCTGACAAAAGGATCATAGCAGATATTTTGTCGGATGAAAAGACATGCGACAAAAAGGCGACAATGGATGTCTTCATGAATGAAAATAGATGGACATCCAGCAAAAGGAACACATCAAATGTCTTGGTGGATGAAAAAATATCCCACAAAAGGATTACATCGGATGTTTTAATAGATGAAAATACTTCCGACAAAAGGTGAAATCGGATATCTTTATGGAGGAAAAGAGATGAAGAGAGATACATTCCACAAAAGGACGATATCGGAAATCTTGGTGAATGGAAAAACATCCCACAAAAGGATAACATTGGATGTTTTAGTGGATGAAAATAAATCCGAGGAAAGGGTGACAGCATCAGATATCTTTATGGATGAAAAGAAAATGACATCCCGCAAAAGGACGATATCGGATGTCTTGGTACATGAAAAGACATCCCACAAAAGGATCATATCGGATGTTTTAGCGGATGAAAATACATCCAACAAAAAGACGACATGGGATGTCTTTAAGGATGAAAAAAGAAATACATTCTACAATAGGGCGACATCAGACGTTTTTGAGGATGAAAAGAGAGAGACATCCCACAAACGGACGACATCAGACGTCTTGGTGGATGAAAAAATATCCTACAAAAGGATCTTATAGGATGTTTTAGTGGATTAAAAGATCTCCGACAAAAAGGTGACATCGGATGTCTATTCTTATAAGATCATTGAAATCTCAGCTTTTAACTAGATGAAATGATTTGGCCTGTTAATAAGGGATTCCATAAAAGCTTGGTGTTATTTTTAGTTTATTGACGCACTAAGAAAAAGTTTCAAGTGCAAACTCCAAAAAGTTATTTGTTTTGGTTGTTGTTTTATCATATTAAATCTATGACAGTGGCAAGAAAAGGTATGAATAACTTTGTAAAAGATTTTGTGTGCCTAAACTTGAGACGCAAGACAACATTTTAGGATAAGAAGAGTAAAATTTCATTATTAGTTTTACAATTTTATGAGAGGTACTGGAAAGTCTTTTTCGCGTAGGTATGAACTAGCCCCTTCCGTACCTTCTAATGTGTACATTTACATTCAAGTAATCACCCAAAATCAAAAGCTGGATCCCATCTTGAAAAGTATTTAAGTTATATACTAATTTCTGCAGAAATTAATACGAGCGTAAACCGCACTATTGACATGTTTATTCTAATATTTTATTATTTCTGTATTATTTATGAAAAAAATATTTCGGTTAAAAAACAAAGCCCAGCATTTGTATAGCATTTCTTATTCCAAAATATCTCAGAAAAGAGCAAAAGTAAACAAAAGACTATCTGGACCCGACCGATAAAGAAAGTCTTTTTCGAATTCAATAAGAAGCCTTTTTTATTCCTGAATATTCGATATTGTCCATCTGAAAAGTCTGCCGCCCAACTACGGAATATTGAAGAACTTCGCCGGACTATAATCCAGACTGTTTGTGAAAGGCGTTTAAGGAAAAATTTACTTCGCATTTCAACGTGGTATTTGTTTGCTACGGGACGCCAGCTTTTTTAAAGAATGTAGTCAGTAACAAAATGACGCGTTGTCAGAAAGAAGCAGGAATCTGAAATCCGTACAGAAATCTGATTTTTTCCATATGTGGACAGTGGAAAAAAGTATTCAGCTTAGTTTCTTTCTTTTCGGAAAAATAAAAATTCACAAGATGTGAATGGCAACACCGAGTACAAAGTTTTATCTGCTTGAAACTTTTTAGCTCTTCAAGAGACTTGTTACAAAACGAGTTTTCTGAAAATATATTGGGTGCTTTTAGTTCAAAACTTTTATTGTTTGGTAGGAAAATACATGTTATAATAAAAATAGAATGTTGTTTAGGAATAACTTGGAATGTAATGTACAGTTACACTCCGTAGAACTAAGTTACATGTTACAGCTACATATTCTAAATTTTAGCAATTTAGCTTTCTCTTTAAATCAAAAGAGCTCAATGTCAATTAAAGTTTTTAGCTTAATTTGTTAGTAAAATCGCTTTTATTTAAACAGGTTTTTTTTTTTGAAAGAAAGAAAAATAAAATGCAAACGGCATCTTTTTTCTGCAAATGAAAATTGCTGTACTAAAGTTGAGCATTCAAAAATGTTCTAAAAGAAAATGCTTTCAATCAAAAAATTTTTCTTTTTGATTTTCTTTTCTTTTTTTTCTTTTTCTTTATCTTTTTTCTTTAACATTGTGAAAAATATGAAATCGATGAACAATTCTCAAAGATAATTCAAAGTTAAAAAGTATCTAAATTAGAGATGTGTCGACTAATCAGCAATACAGATTAATGGGCCACAATCAATCACTTTTCCGATTATTTATAATCGTCCAAATTTTACAGATTAATCGTTGGAAAAAATGTTTTTCCAAAAATATATTTTTTAAAGCATACCTTCAACAAGAAACTACGATGAATACATTCGTTAACTATAAATGAATGTAATTTTCTGCAAATATTACTATAACATGTAGTTTATGGACGTGTTCACTAGTTCTGTTCCTAATGTTTGCTGAATCATTATGTGCGTTTCTTATCAAAGATTCCCCAAAAGAGCTTGCTGATCTTCAAGATTCATAATTTTCTCTGTAGTCTTTCTTTCACCATTTTCTCCTTTTGTCTCATCTTGCCATAAGGCATGGAAGGGTTGGATTGGTCTTCGACAGAACAAAGTCCTCTGCAAACAGCAACCTGATCTCCGATTATCTAATAGAATTCTCTTGACCATGCCTCAGCTGTTCTTTTCCACAGAAAGTGTTTGGTGGAACGTTGAGTGTTCGGCAAAATGGACAAAAGGGGTTGGGATTAAGTGGTTTCCTGGAGTCAGAAATGTCTGGTAGGATTACTTCCCTCATTCCTTGCTTAAGAGTTTTTCTCTTTTGTTTGCTTAATGCACAGAGAGATTAGTAAGTTTCATCGACTTCTGTTGCTGCTTTCAAGTAAAAAAAAATATTTTAATAAAATGAAGTGCTATAAACAAAGTTTATCACATGAACTGACAAGGAAGACTTTTTTTTTAATATCTAGTCTGTGTTTCCAGATCGATCTTGTTTTAATAAGTTTTGTATGTTAAAAAAGTGAGGTCTTCTAACAATGGGCCAGAGGAAAAATAATTGGACTTGCCGAACTACAGATAGATGTTCAAGATCTGTAAAGAAGGCAATTTACTTTGGGAACTCTCAAAGCCTTTTTTGGTTTGAAAACTAAAATCTGTTCAGTTTAACTGCTGAAGCTATCAAAACGTGGATGAACGTATCAAAAAGTTGAGAAGCTGAATACTGAATGATAATTATACAAGTTTTATGAGTGCGATCTACTCACCTGTTGTGAAAAATGTTTTTAGCTACCAAATTGACTGATCCCCAAATAATGGCGAGACGCAGTCTGTGGATGTGCAGCGCAGTCTGTGGGGTTTGTGATCGGACCTTTTGTACGTCGGACGTTCTGTCCCTCGGACGTTCTGTCCCTTGGACGTTCTGTCCCTCGGACGTTCTATCCCGTGGACGTTCTGTCCGGCCTTTTGGACGTTGAGGTTTTGTCCGTGGACGTTTTAGTTCTGGACGTTCTGTCCGGTTCCCATGGGTGTTGTGGTTTGCTAAAACTGCAGCCAAATAAGCTGTTCTTTATTTGCTTGAAATTCTGCCTTAGTTTCGAATCCATATATTTACATAGAGAGATTTTTTCGGCAAATCAGGAAGTCATAAGCTTTTGCTATGAAATATTTCACTTTTCTCTGAAGGTTCCTGATTTATTAATTAAAAAGTGATTGGATTTTATGAGGAAGATTTGAATCCTTCAGAAAAAATTACAAGTTAACTTCAAGAAGGATACTGACTTTTAGCAGGAAACTTTCCTGAATTTTGCCGTAGATGTAGTTACTGGCAGAAAGTAGGCTCATTAGCTGCTCATTTTTTTTTTCCGGGAATGATTTGTTCTTTTTTCTTACACTGCAGTTTAAGTAAATATGTAGACTTGCTTCGTTATATCCTCTCATATTTCACTAGTTTATATGGTTAGAAATCATAATAGAGGCATAACAAGCCAAAGATTTATCAAGTCCTATTTCCCGGTTGCCTAAGTTTGCATCATATTCTTGTGAGTTATACCTCCTTCACAATCCTACGTAGGACATAATCAAAACCCAGTATTCATCGCTACAAAAAGTAAGTATTGCAAAGCCAACGATTAAATTTCATGCCAAAACGAAAAATTCTCAGAAAGTATTTTCTCCTCTCGGTATTCAAAACTCTTCCCCACCATAAGCAACAAGTGGAATTTCGAATGTAAAACACATTTCATCATACCATATCCCGCACACCAAACATTCTAAATGAAACCGTATGCATTTTCTTATTCTTCCATTCGAACCCCTTCCCCGTTCTTTATTCTATTCGTGTCGAATCTGCATATGTGCACCCCTTTTGTGCGACAGTATCATTCCTGGAAGGAGCATAATCGAAAAACAGCCTTGGAGAAATGATATATATATATATATATATATATATATATATATATATATATATATATATATATATATATATATATATATATATATACAGGGTATATGTATGCATGTGTATCCATATATATACCGAAATAGTTGAGCGAGCAAAAACCTTTTCAAGCAGCAGTAGTCCCTAATTTGGGGGCTTGCTGTAACAAACAACATAATGTGGGACCATAACAATGACGGGGACTACTTGTTAGTGAAGCTTCGGGCTATTGAAAAGAATACTTTTTTGAGGGCCTAATGGAAAGCTTCTACAAAGAGCATTCTTTGTCAGGCGGTGGTTTATAGATATATAGCGTTGAGGGGTGTGCGTGTGACATAGAATACCCTTGCTTCGAACCTCGTAGCGCGGGTAATATTAAAATCCTGTCGTCGGTTTCTTGAAAAATAATAGTTTTTCGGATCAGCGACAGATATATTACCTTGTGTGAGTGGAGAATGGGTTATTTGAGGATTTATTTATTTATAAATATATTTTTTCGTTGTTTGGTTCTTTTAAGCGGAGAGGCTTTCCATTCAATTCGGATTCATTCGGACGGAGAATATGCGTTTCGAATATTCGGGGGAAGGAAGAGAATAAATGGGGGAGTAAAAAAGCCTCTAATAGTCGAACAAATATCTTATCGCAAGGATGGTGTCGAATGTCGGCCATTTTTAACCACTTTTACAATGATTTTTGTCAATTTTCATTGGCAGTTCTTGCAGTTATATCCTTTGTTTAAACGAATGACACCCAACCTTTTCTACTCGAACGCGCCACACCTCAAACTAAAATGATTCTCGCTGGGCAGAACAAATAAAAAGTTTCAAAATATTTAAAATTTTTCTAAATAACATGGAATAATAAGAAAAAGGAAAGAAAATTAAAAACCAATAACTGTTGTTATCATTACTCCTCTTATTCTTTTAAATGCATCTCTTTTTCAGAAACAAATTTCTGAATAGTTAGATCCAAATTTGTAAAATTGTTATTAATCGTGCTTTTCGATTTGTAACATTGGGATCTATAGACAATCTTACGACATAGTAACTCCCACACAGACAAATAACAAAAACGAGATAAGCGTATAAACTAGAAAGATAAGAGTGTGAACAGGAATGATAAAAATGCAAAGTTACGAAAACCTTCATTTGTAGCCGTCGGACTGTCACATAGTATAGTTTGGAAAGAAAAAAGCAAGCAAAATAATGTGAAAAAAGTCTAAAATGAAAAAAGTTACCAGATTGAGCAGGAACTGTCAATTCTCCAACCAGATTGAGCAGGAACTGTTAACTCTCCAACTGCGCGGAGAAAAAAGTTTAGAAAAGGAGAGAACACAAAGACACCACACTAAAAAGCAACTGCCAGAGCTAAAAGACTTCACATTGAAAAGTAACTGTCAAAGCTCGAAATACTCAGACCAAAAAAAAAAGTATGTAAACTGAGAAAAGACATCACGCTGAAAAGTAACTTCCACAGTTCCAACTGCTCAGCGTAAACTGAGAAAAGGCATCGCAGTGAAAAATGAATGCCAAAGCTACAACTGCACACGCAAAAAAGCCTATAAAATGAAAAGAGATCACACTGAGAAGTAATTGTCAGCTCCAATTGCTTAGACTCGAAGGGTAGCTGAAAAGTTTCGTGATTACAAGCGGATTTTAACCATAGATTTTAACATCAGGTCATCTGGACCGTGGAGTTGTACATTATTTATTACTATTATCTTTCGTTTTAAATACGATTCCATGACTGTTGTTGGCTTTGTCTTTAACATTAAGACGTGTCCTGAATTGTGCAGGCAGTTAACAGGAACGTTCGCTGAAAAAGGAGGTGGGATAACAATCGACAGGCCCTATAAAATGTGAGTTTTGCATAATTATGCATCCAACCCAAAGGAAAATATAAATAAATCTACTCAAGTATACCCGTCCAAGTAACTCCTGTGTTAACTGAATACAGTTTGAAATCTAGTGATCCAGTCCTTCAATTGCAGATTTTCCTAGAATTGGATTTGATATCGGAAAATTAGTGAATACTCAGTCTAAAAGCTACAAATTATCGAGCTAGTGCTCGTGTGCTGAAACATCTTTAACTACCAGTACGAAGATACACTCAGCTTCCATATCAGATTATTTGCCTGCAACTCTGTTACGACTATTGTAGACTCATGAGACCAAAGTAAGGATGAAACTACAGTCTCTGGATGCTACAACTGAGCTGTTCAGTATTTGAGACTCATATTAACATGGTGTTTATGAGCCGAAGTTTCATATTTTTACGCTTTGCATCGTTTCAAAAGGATCACGCGTCGTGGTCCAACATGGCTGCTATGATGTAACCCTGCTTCTCTACCAGAGAAAACTCGGGAACTAAGAGAACACACAATAGGCCGTCGCCTTTTCTTAGTCACACAATCAATGGGAAAAACGGCAGCGCTCTTTTATGTTTTTGCCTTTTTAAGGTGGAGCGATAATGGCTCGAATGCGATTGAAAACGGAGCTCTATAATGCACTGGATGCAAGCTCTTTCTCTGTTTTGTCTCCCCATTGTCGCACAGTAAAAGTTTCCGCAGGCGACCAATTATTTCGACGTTAATTCAAAATATTTGTTCCGCGGATGGCCTTTATTTTCTAATTGCGCAACCTACTCTCTTGTCGATTAGTATAATTAGAGAAGAGATTTACCTCCGAAACGGCTTTAATTTCTAATAAAGAAATGAACTTTCGTCTGTCTTTGTTTATGCCGGCGGACGATCCAGTGGCTTAAGTCCTATCTTCTTCTCGATCGGTTCTGGTTCCGACGCAAAGTGGGTTAATATCAGAAGTGAACTGTCACCAGGCCCTCCACGAGGAGAAAGGTACTAGTGGATTCAGGAGTTCAACTTCCATGTCCTCCAGGAGTTTTGGGGACAAAGGTCTAATATATACGATTGAAGCAGAGCAAAGTTTCCGGCGGTTTTTCATCTTAGTTTCCATTTTCTTTCGTTTTTTACTTTTATTTTCTTTTAATTTTAATGCGTTGCTATTGCAAATGTCATCTCCTCCAGGTACTTTCGTAAAAAAAAAAAAAAAAGAAAAAAAAAATTAAACAGTTTATAGAAGTATGTAGAATACTTGCATCTTGATTATTCATTTTAGTAATTCTATTGCATCAAAAGTTGAAGGTTGTTTTTACAATGTGCATTTACTAATTTTAATGTAGTTCTATTGCGTCAACTGTCGAAGGACTTGAAGTATTTTAGACCTAGACGCCACCCTTAAAGACCTAGATACATTTTCTAATAATTTCGTCATATCCTCCTATATTTTCTAGCACCCATGAACATTTTGATTACCCTTCGAAAAACATTTTAAGGAAGATTTTAAATTAACAGGCAAATTTTTTATAAGGCAGAAGGTCAATAATGTACATCTTTTCATTTCAAAAACAGTAGGCAAAGCGTAAACAAGTGTATGTTTTTTCGTATTAAAGATCAAAGGCAGAAGTAAATAAAGTATGCCTCTTCATATCAAAAGTTGAATGCAGAATGTATGTACTGCATGCCTCTTCTTATCAGATTGAAGTTAAAACGTGAATGATGTATGCTTTTTCATGACAAAGATTGAAGGCAGAGCGTAAATAATGTTTGCCTCTTCATCAAGGGTTGAAGGTAGAACGCATGCTTTTTATACGGAACATTGAAGGTAGAACGTGTGCTTCTTCAGATCAAAGATGGAAAATAGAACCACTGAACGTATGCCTCTTCAAATTAAAGAATGAAGGCAGAATGTATGCATCTTTAGATCTCAAATTGAAGGCAAAACCTATGCATCTTTATATCTCAGATTGAAGACAGAACATATGCTTCTCCAGATCAAAGATTAAAGACAGAACATATGCCTCCTCAGATCAAAGATTGAAGGCAGCATGTACGTTTCTTCAGATCAAAGCCTGACGGCAGAAGGTATGCTTCTCCAGATCAAAAAGATTGAAGGCAGAAGATACATCAAAGATTCAAGGCAGAACGTATATGTATAGTAAACTTCATGTATACAGTTGGAAGACAACTTGAATAAGGTAGAACTTTCGCAAATTGTGTACATTAAATTTAAAAAACCTTCAGAATTACATTATTATTTTCTTTTTTTATTATTTTTTATTTTATTTTATTTACTTATTTTATTTTTTGTGTGTGCGTTATACGGAGTTCGTCTTAAGAAAGGATAATAAAGCATGGTTTTCAGAATTAAAATACAATGAATATAGCAGAAATTTTCAAGGAAAAATCCCTGATAAATTGAAAAAATAATCACAATATAACAAATGTGAAAATCCAAGATTTCATGAATCATCAATACGATTAAATTTGAAAATATTGACGACTTGCTAGAAAAATATTTTGTTTTTTGAAATTCCTTGCAAAATCTCTTCCGTATAAAGGAATACAAATTAGATTTGTAAAGTGCCCATTGAGCATTGAATAAGAAAAATATGTGACCAGAAAAATGTCTCTTGATGACAAAGAAAGGAAGTTTTTTTTTTTTTAAATTACGTTTAAAATAAAAATGGTGAAAAATATAAATGAACATTTATTGGCTTTCTGGGGTGATTTCATTGAGAAATCTATATTATTTTGATGGAAAAGCATTTAGAAGAAATTCATATTCATTTATGAGGCATTCAGAGCTTAAAAGGCTTCAAGTCCACAAATTTATAGTTCTGAGATAATCAAGAATAAAGCTACATTAGTTGAGTCTAACAGTGATTTGGACTTTTTTTTATTGATCTAGTTAGTAGAAAGCTACTTAAAGCATTGATCACGATTTGAAAATTCACGAATTTCAGTTCAATTTTAAATATGAATGGTTTCGGACTTGATCCACTTAATCCTGAAAGGCTAATTTGATGAAATGGTAGTGATTTAATAAAGCATTGATATTGTTTAAAAGTTAGATAGCATAGAGCTCTTAATTTACATTTTCAGACATCTGGGTTTTAGCTTTTACATCATTAATTTATTTTTTCTTTTCGTACAGCGTGTCGAAAATGTTGAAAAAATGTGTGACATCCGTTGTGTGTGTACTTTCGTTTTTAAACTAGACGGATTTGGAGAATTAGTTCCATCGAACGGAAATAAGCTGAAATAACATGAAATCAATTTTTTTTTTTTCGTTTCAATCACGTGTGACCTTACGCTCCGCAGTAAGCCTTATTTTTATCATTTTGCGTGACAAAAATAGTCATGGATATATATTTCTCTCTTTTCCTACAAGAAATTACTCACACGCATTTTCCATATTCCATGAGAGAAACTAATTTGCGATATAAAACAAATTTAATTTGCAAAAGCAAACGAAACTCATATTTTTTTTCAGCCTGAAATGGTTGATTGGGAACCTTTTGAACCTGTCTAAGCAATTTTATGTTTTTATTTATTTATGTACTTTGTATCACTGAAAGCTTTACTCCGAGATTGTTACACCTACCATAAATTTAATACCGTCTGCAATGAGATATATACCACTTTCACTTCAACCTATTCAATTCCGGCATAAAGCACAATCGGGCGATCTTTCCAATTCGAACAACCGATAAGCCACGTATCGTTTTCATTCTATTTTTTTGTTCTTAACCCCCTCACCCACTCACGACGAAATTATTCTCTTCACGGCGACTCCCCCCCCCCCTCTATCCCCATTCAGACAAACATTTCTTTTGTCTCATCTTCAGTATTCCATTCATAGCTCGCAGCGATTATGTTTTCATCCTGTACGAATTAAAAGGCGCCAGAGGCGAAAGGCAACAGGTCTTTAAATAAGTTGAGACGAATAATATTCCATGTGAAAGTAAATTAATTAAGATTCAAATGGTAACATCTTTTGTTTCAGGCGATTTTAGGTGGAATTTAGAGCTTTGGTTGCGATGCTGATGAATTTACTTTCGGTTGCCTTTTGTGTGCAAATAATTCGTGCGATTGCTGCATTGTGTGAGCTCCTTTTGTATGCGCTTCTTTCGCTAATTGCATAAATCCCTTTTCTCTGTCGCTAAAGATCTGATGTTTTGTGCTTGTAGAGTTATGTATCTTTTCAACGCTTTGTTTTGTACTCTGTAAAGCTCCGATTTACTTTCAGCAGGCAATGAAGGGCGTTTATTTGATTTCAAAATACAATTTGGAGCTCGTTTAAGCAAAATAAATAATTGGTATGATTAAAAACCATTCCTTTTCGATAGATGCTTGATTATCCTTCCACGCGAAATTGTTATTGATGAATCATCTTCGTAGAATTGATTTAATTAATTTAAATTATTATATTTATTCTCAAAAATAGATTAATTAAGTAATGAGGAAACAATAATTATGTTATCAAAATTAAGAACGTCACTAAGATTATCTCGATTTGCAATAGCTGAGAATTTTAAACTGAAAAATGACTTAGACAGAAGACAATGTTGCATATTGGAGGCAAACGTTAGGATTAAACCAATTTAGCACCGAACTGCTTCGTTATATTATTAAGTAACTAATGTCTTCTGTGCTAAAACAGCTTAGTTTGGTCGTGCAGCGGGCAGCTTCTTCATGAACGTTGCTAAAGTTGTAGAAATATCTCAAGTAATTCTGATTGATAATATCATTCTCTGAAATAATTTAACGAAGTTCTAACAGAACAATAATTATATTACGTGATTTAAAAACGTCTCCAAGATTATCTCGAATTGCAGCATTAGCAAACTTTAGGATACATACTAAACGGATTTAACAGTGGTTTTAGTTTCGTACTAAAGCAGCTTAGTTATGTCAACTTACTTTAGCTCATGTTTAGTTATGTAAATTTTTAAATCATCTCCGTAGGAATGATTCAAGCAATTTCAATAACCATATTTATAATCCCAAAAAATAACTTAATTAAGCTCCAAAGAAGCAGTTATCATATTAGCTGATTTAAGAACCCGACAGACATTATCTCGAATACCGCAACTGATTGAAGTGAAGCGAAAGAAAAAAATTCCCACTAATCGAAGACAATTTTGTATGTTGAAGGCGAACTTTCGGATGCGTATTAATAAAAATTAATCGTGAATCATTAAGTTATGTGCAATGAATTAATTTATCATTCATCGGACATTAAATAAGCTCAAGTCTCTATGTAATATTAATTGCCATCAACATGATTTCATTACCATCTTCAGGGTTTGCTGACTATGCTGCACATGACCTTTTGTCTGGCAATACTGTTATAATTGACGATTTAGGAAAACATTATCAGGTCCAAAATAAATAAATAAGCAGATGAATAAATAAATAAAGAAGCAGCAAAAAATCTGGGTAAAATTTTATGTAAGTAGAAAAGGAAAAAATCACGAGAAAAAGAATTCCAATAAAAATATATTTATGTGATTTTAAGCATTATTTTTTTATATAAATTTATTAATCTATTTGCCCACTTGTTTACATATATTTATTTATTCATCTATTAATAGCTTTTTTCCTACACTAATTATCAATGTTTTTGCAAAATACCATCATGTCCCGCTAAAGGAACAGCAAAAAAAAAAAAAAATAAATAAATAAATAAATAAATAAAAAACAAATAAAAATGATAAATAAATAAAAATAATAACAATAACTAAATAGATAAGTAAAACTTGAAATATATGCCCCCCAAAATTTTGTTTAGATAATTTTGTATTTTGTTTTATGAATGTATTAGATCTTTTCTCAGTTACGCTTTAATAAAATACCCGTGCGCCCAACTAAAGCTGTAACGAAAAATGTAAATAAGAATTTTGTAAAAAGTACAGAACTAAATCAAAAAATAAGTCATAACAATTCGGGGAAACATCTTACTGCTTTTTAATGCAATTTTTACACAATAAAGAAAAATAGATCATACGCGCGAACGCAATAACTCATTAAATGATTTTTTCCGTATGAAACATGTAAAAATATTTAATTTATAGTTTTAAGTATGGATTCCATTTGTGCTATTTTAATTAACCCTACATTTTGGAATACATATTTCACCGTACAAATGCATAATTCGTATAGGTACTATAATCAGGCCCGTTATATTGATTTTTTCCATGGTTGGGGGCGGCAAAGTGTGTATACTCAATGCAAATTTTATTGGAAAACAGCAAAAACCACTTCCACCTGGGGAAGTGGCAATCGAGCCCCTCAAATGACGAACCTGCCTGTAACAAGATAGTTTAGTCAGTGACATAACCCCTATCTAGACTCACATAAGAGTTTCAATTTTATTTATTTTCTAGACACAACTTCACGCAGTCTGATTTGTATAATGTTTAGTCGAACACGATAAATTCAGCTCGTTTCCTCAAAATATCGTCTGCAGAAAACCGTTCGAGGCATTTTCGACACTTGTAAAATAGGCTGCACGACTGTTTGCCGCATGGTTGCTCAACCCTGTCGTCACACCGTTCGTTTTCATCCACCACTCATCTCTTTTTCCTCAACTTTTCACATCAACTTTTTACGCAGTTGTTACTTCTTATCATTGATTTACAATACTGAGATTACCATGTGGAGTAGTAGAGCAGAGTTAAATGTTTCTGTTATGCATATTTTTTCTTTCCTTCCTTCCTTCCTTCTTTTCTTTCTTTTTTTCTTTTTTATTTTAGATTCAGTGGTTTTTGTTTGGTTTTTGTTCCCTCAAAAGGAGAAGATACAGTAACCCCTCGTTGTATCGCGCCTCATTATATCGCTCATTCGGATATATCGCGCTTTTCCTCTGTCCCCTAAAAAAAGAAACACAATCAAGTTTTGTTCAAAATTTGAGATCACTTAGTAACTGCTTCGTATTTACCAGAAAAATTCTTTACTTCTTTTTTTAGCTCATAAATAAAACAGGGATGCATTTCATTCTTCTGATTTCGTTACAGGTTTAGTTAGAATGGTTTAAATTCTTATTTCACCAAAAAACCATTAGAATATTTTTTAAAATATTTTTAATACTATTGAAAAAAAAAGCAAATGGTAAGATTTTTTTTTTTTTGGTTGCTCTTATTCAAAAGTTCTTCAAAGAAAAAATTAATTTCAGACAAACATATTGGTTGCTTGAATTTTAGTTCAATTCTTTGTTGTAACAACCTCGGTTATATTACGTTTTCGGATATATTGTGCTTTTTTATTGTCTGCCAACAAGTGCAATATAACAAGGGGCTACCGTAATAAGCCGCCGACTGCCTTGTATAGCGGTCAGAGAAGTCTTGATTGCGATGAAGAGGTCACGGGTTCGAATCCCGGCTCAGGCATGGATGTACTTTCTCTATCCTGTTCTTGTCCTTTATTTGCTTGAATGCGTTGTTGTGCTGTGAATGGTTGCCTACCGTATAAACGGGTCCTTATGGCATTTGTGTCGACTTCACACCAAATTACGGTATAGTTGGAAAACTGAATCAGAGCACCCCAAATTGTAAGCCTAAACAACAATAACAATAACAGGAAAATAATAAAATTTGCATGGAGCGATGATTTTATTTTTACTAACATTTATTTCTGAACTCAGTGCTTCCCAATTTTCTGTTCGCCGATGAATTATGTTGATGGAGAAGTTGCATACACTCGCTGCATTCTTACGGGAAAAGGTCTATGAGTTCAGGTCAGGTTAACACGGAGGCCATTCTACGTATTCACTATATAGCCCGGTCAAAATAGACATTCGAGTTCGGAAAAATTCCCATAAAGCTGAAAATTGGTACAGACCTTAAGAACATCATTATAAGTGAAATGTCAAAAGTCCTCATCGATCCGAGTGGAGCTAAAAATTTTATGCAAGGTCAAAGGTCAAAATTGAAATTTTTTTTACAAAAATTGAAAACATTCGTACAGTGCTGAAAATTGGTACAGACTTTAAATGCATCATTGTGAATGATATATGAAAAATTCCCATCGATTCCACTTGAACTAAGAATTTTATGGAAGGTCAAAGATCAAAATAAACAAAAAAACTTAAAAAATCGGAAAAATTCACATAGAGCTGAAAATTGGCAGAGACACAAAATACACAATTATAAATGAAATATAAAAAATCCCCATCGATCCCACTTAATATAAACATTTTATGCACGGTCAAAGATCAAAAAATGTTTTTTTTTTTTATTTTGCAATTATTTCAAAAACATAACTGTTATTATAAAAAGCGCATATCAATTTGTAAATTATACAATATGTTGAAAAGACGTTTTTATATGAAGTTCAACTCTTTCTGGTTCAAATTACGTGAAAATGGTGAAACAAGTACAACATTATCCCTTATTTAACGGATATAAGATGCCTCTCAGTACCTATTATCCCTAATCAGATTCTTCAGGTGCAGCAGCAACAATTTCTCTAGCCTTTGCATACAAAGGTTGATCAAAATTAACAAGTAATGCTTTGTATTCTCCAAAGCACAAAGTAAAGTAATGTATATACTATTGTAGTCATTTGCAGGTTGGTGAATATATGGTAAGAACAAAATTCTAGACATTGAAAAATCCATATTATTATTTGTTAAACCTTCAATATAACCGTTCCAACCTGATAGCGATAAATTATTCCATTTCCCATACAACCATAACAAATCTATTTTCGGGAGTAAGAAAGAAGTTGCATCACTTTCATAAGCAAAATTCTGAGCAGTTATTTTACTATATCTTACTACACCATTATTGTGGTACTGTTGCGTTGGCACATGAGCTTTTTCTGCAAAATCTTTCGCTGAAATAATTTGTTTCATTCGCGATAAAGGATCTTCTGCTAAAACTGAACTTCTAGGAGTAATAATTTGGATTATGCCCATTATGTGTAGAGTGTTATGGCCATCTAAAGTGTGTACGTTAATACCAGCATTGTCTGCTGCGTATTGAATAAATGTCCCGGTTTCTGGTGGTAAAATATGTGGCTGATGGTTAAAAACTGTAGCCGCCTCATAAGCCATAGTATCATAATACGAAGCACTTAAACCAAAAGACGAGAAAATTTGTATCAAACGTTTAGATCCAAATCGTCGATGAAAAAAACTGAGAGACCCAATTGTAATCTCGAGATGAAAGATCTAGGGCGAACAGCAGCCATAATACAGTGGCTGACACTAGTACATATTAATTTCAAATGTTCCAATTTAGATCGTTTTCTTTTTAAGATAATTTGCTCCAAAAAATAAGTCAATGACTCCGGAATGTCACTATTAATGTTTTCAAACATTTGACATGGCGGGGGATAATTGTTAATGTCGCACACGACAGATTGAATATCTTCTTGAATAATTTCTGCCGCAGTCTTTAGTACCCTAAATCTTTCCTCTTTTGCTGTTTTTTTTTATTTTCGTACCAAGCTTTGTTCAGTATAGTATCGTGTTGAGTGTAAACAAATCATTGCTAAACTTCCACGTTTCTCGGTTATAATCATTCTATTGCCATACCTTAACTAATCTGTTTTTGATTGTTTTATCATCTGGGATTTCAGTTTTACAAATATTTTTTAGTTCTTACAGTGAAAACTGACAGTCATCATTATTTTCAATATAATCAAATATTTCTGTCATCGCCATAGTAACAGCGGGATTTTTAGGACAACCTGCTTTAAGACCTACAGAACGCTTTAGAAATGAAGTGTAGCAATTAGAATGGTACTCCGCTTCAGCAGCAACTAAATCGTATTCATATTGTATGCGTGCAATAAAAATTTTTGCTACGTCATCTGAACGATTATGTGCAATCTTTAGAATATTATCTTTAAAGGAAAGAGTAGCAACTTGACAAATTCTACGCCGTATATTCTGCTGTTTTTTCTTTTCAGTCTCTTCATTTGCTTCATCACCACAAAATAAGCAACAGTTTTTAAAACAAAATGTTGTCTCACCTGATAGGACTCTAGTACGAGGTGGACTACTCAGAGATGTACTGGCCTCTGTCTCTTGTTGTCTTTTAGCTGCCGCAATGCCCACTTTCGGTTGTATATTTTGCGACACTACATGAACTGATCCACCGACTGTTTGTCTTTCAAGTATTCAACAAACCCATCGTTCCTTGCACTACTTGAATCAATTAAAGATTTTAGTCCGCGTTCAACAGTAACAATTTCACCGTCAGTCAAAGATTTATTGCAAATGAAGCAATCTTGCGGCATCTTTGAAGAATTATTTGTTAAGGGCACGTATTCATATCAAAAATAGTATCAATAAACCCGACTTTTCACAACAAAGAATCACTCGCTGTTAATAGGAGCACTTGTGCGACTCACTTTGCTCATACAAAGGAATCTAAGTGCATCCACTCTCCCCTGAATGTAATTTGATCTTTACAATTTGAAGGGGGTGTGTGAATCGTAAGAGGGGATAGGCATAGCGGTCAAGCGTAGCTTCTCGAGGTCACTCGAAATAAAGAAAAGGAGCTTCAGTACTATTTCCAAGTTTCAAAAACTGCGATACCTTATGAATGTTATCATTTATTGGGGGTGGGGGGGCACAAATATTGGGCTCTTTTAACACCTAGGGCAGATCCAGCTTCTGGTTTTGGAAGTACTCGTTATCAGAAAGGGATCAAAGTAATTTTAGGGCACAAATAGGGGGTTTAAGGTCAACGAAATATGTCATCAAAATGCAGCTTTAATTTTGTCGCTTACGGGGGGGGGGGGGGGTAAGACCACCAAGGCACAGCCTCTAAATCTCCTCTTGTATGTACATAAATGCATAGTTTTCAAACTTTGTATCCTCTATTTTAAGACACTTACCGTTTAAGAGATATTTGAAAAATTGATTTTCTGAGCTTCGACCTTGAATAAAACGTTTAGCTCCACTGGGATCCGTTGGGAACGTTTGAAATTTCGTTTATAATGATGTCTGTAGTTATTTCTATGGTAATTTCATAGTCAAAGTGCAATATTTGGACAAAAATTGGGATTTTAGGGTGAATTTTTAGAAATTTGAGTCCCTGAACTGCAGTTTTAGACTTTATTTTATCGCTTTAGGGAGAGGGGGGTATGACCCCTTGACCCATCCACTGAATCCCCTCCCGTTTGTGCATAATTATCTATTAATTATTTATTAATTATCTATTAATTTTCAATTTTTGTATCCCCTACTTTTACAATAACACTTACCGTTTAAGAGATAGTTGCGAAAAATCGGTTTTTGACCTTTGACCTTGAATAAAATTTCTAGCTCCAGCGGGATCGATGGGGACTTCTGACACTTCACTTTAGTGTTGTCCTTAACTATATTTGTGTTAATTTCATAGTCCAAGTACCAAATAGGGGTACAAATAAAGGGTTTAAGGGAATTTTTTTTTTAAATATGTCTCCAATGCCATTTTAACCTATATTTAGTAGCTTTAGGGTGGAAGGTACGACCCCCATGACCCATCCTCGGAATCCCCATTTGTTTGTACACAATTGCATACCTTTCAAACTTTCTAACCTCCATTTTTTCGCTAACAATTATCGTTTAAGAGACATATATGAAAAATTGATTTTTTGACCTTTGACCTTGCATAATATTTTTAGCTCCACTCGGATCGATGAGGACTTTTGACATTTCATGTATAATGATGTTCTTAAGGTCTGTACCAATTTTCAGCTTTATGGGAATTTTTCCGAACTTTCGCTTTTTTTTGGTCTATTTTGACCGGGCTAATACCTGACGTCTTATAGTGTTGGAATGTATAGTACACCTACTATTTGTAGCATTACTGTGCGGAAGATGTCCTTTCTTTCTTTATTTAATACTAGTGGTACCCGCACGACTTTACCCGTAGTAGAAAATTAAAAGGCCATTTGGTTCGCCTGTATATTTACAAATAATGGATGATGAATTTCTCGCCAAATGGGCAATGTTCATTTGCTTACCCGTGTTACAGTTCCACGTTATGATAATTCGATAATTTACTTTTCTACGTTGTGATAATTTATTCGATAAAATTTTCTTCAAATTGGAACAGAAAAGGAACATAATCGAATTTTCGAAAAATCGCTTCGAGCTGCACACCCCCATGGTGCAAACTAACTTTGTGCCAAATTTCATGAAAATCGTCCGAAAGGTCTAGGCGCTATGCGCGTCACAGAGATCCAGACAGACAGAGAGACTTTCAGTAAAGTAACGTAAAGTAACAGCGTCTAAAAAGCACAAATTCGCAAATTACTGCAGACATTGTCTGCAGTAATCTGCGAATTTGTGCTTTTTAGGCGTTGTTACTTTACGTTACTTTTCTGTTCTGCACAAAAGTATTTATTTATCTTAGAGAGACTTTCAGCTTTATTATTAGTAAAGATAAAGATTGCTGAACATCTTTGTATATCTGACTTTTTTCCGGTATCTCGTACCATTTCAGAGATAAGTACGCTAACTCCAAGTTTTGCCGCCAGATGGTAATGTAAGCGATTTTGTTGTGCAGAGCATGACTATTTTACTATACTTTGACCCCTATTTTGTGACTGTAGCTCTTGCTTTTCAGCAATTATTGGGTGACAACAGGCACAGTGTGGGGTTAAACTGTTTGCTATAGCGAATCCCTTGAGTAAGTTTTGGTAAAACTACAAAATGAAGGAGTAATTAGACACATTATGTGTTCCGCTTAGAATTTCACAGAGAATTTACTACTCAATGTGACCACTTTACTATGCGATTCAATTCAACCAGGTAATATTTTTTAGGCAGGCAATAGAAGTCTGTTTCAACAAAATTGAACAAGTTGAAAAGTTTTTTAATCTGCAATATGATTAAATAATTTTCTTTTTAATTAAGCTAACATGAAATAAATCTTTTTCTCGAACTCGTCATAAACAACTGCTTTGTTTTTCGTTATTCCAATGTTGCAATATCCATCTTGCATCGACAATTACCAATACCAACCAGACCCTGGATAAGGACAACTAAACTCGATGTGAAGGTTAAATATTCCATCTCCAATCCCCTTCATGCCGTGGATATAATAGAATATCGACTAAACAATGCGCCACTGTGTACTTAGCTAATTTATGGAGCCACTTTCTTGTTCTAAATCACAATTAATTCCCGCCTCAATGGCTGAGCGTACGTTATAGACTATTCCATTTATCACAATGTCCTCATCAGCTGCTGAAAACATGCAATTAAAAGACATTGCGCAACGTGGGTAAACAATGGATTTTTCCCTAATGCGTCACGTGGTGTGAGAATTTTCATTCCAATCGAAGAGGAGATGCCGATTTTGAGTGGCGATAGAATGGCCTTTTTGCCTCTCGAGAATTGAAGTTCTTAATGAAATAATAGAGAAAAGGAAAAGAGCACATGGCTATTGTTCGTTTTTTGTAGCGTGACAGAAGGTTACGGATACAGTGATATGTTGAAAAGAACCTCAATTAGTTTCAATGCGTTTAACTAGTACTTGGTAAGATATTTCCGCTGTGTATTTCCATGTATGCTATATTTTTACGATTTTTCTGAATGGAGTCTGTGCAGAGAAACTGGTATCCTAAAAAACAATACATTGGGTGGAATACACTATATCAAAAACACATTCCACAGAAATGTATTTATATGATAGACGTTCTGTGTAAGAGTTAAACATATCACTCTCACAGGCTGCGCATAGGTCAAAAAATTTGAAACTGTGCAATAACTATTGAACTAAAATCTTAACTTAGCTCTTTCTTAAGATAAAACTCGTGCAAATAAAGTTTACAAAACTGTTTCGTACCTACTCAACAGTGCCACATCATATAAATTTCATAATGTAAAAGAAAAATTTTCAAACATTAACTATACTACATTATTAATTTAGACTTAAAAAAAACTAGCCAGTAAACAAACACCATAAATGTTTTGCACTTATTATTAGAAATCGGTTTAAAGTATCATTGCGTAAAACTTTGATTTTCTCCAATACTGATCGTTGAGATTTGTCACTTTTGTCGCCTTTGAGCGACGTAATCATAACTGTCCTTGTGCTATACTTTATGCTACAGCCACTTTTTACATCTTAAAAACCGTTTTTAAAATATGTGGGGCATTCCGATTTTTGTGAAAAGCTTTCAAAAGTTTTTTTTCTTAGGTGAATCGTAAAGCAGCAATAACTTTCTCATATTTGATTCCAAGAAATTAACGACTGAAACATTTTGTATTTACACACTGGTTAGACACGTTCATTTATTCAGTTGCTATACTACATTTCAGCACCTCCCCTTCTCCCCCATAAAAATAAATAAATACAAAAACTAACCTGAAGCGGAATAACAAAGAACTCTCTGTTTTCCTTTTAATTTCCACAAGTCAAAAAAAAAAAAAAAAAGTATTCATTCACTGGTTAGACTATGCCATATTCCTCAAATATGAATTTAAACAGGTCCGTTATACAAAAATCGTCAAATTTTACATTTTTTTAAAAAATCATTTTAAAAACTTTTTTTTTTTTTTTCTTAAAAGGACGTTTGAATCTTGGTTTATCTTAATTAGAACAAAAGATATGATATTTTTGTTGCATGCATTTAACTAATAGAAACTTCAAAACTTTAAACGCCTCTTTCTCCATGATGCATTTTTTCCCGATTTTTTGCATTCAAACTCTTATAATTGAAGAGCTTATGAAGATAAAGTAATGATATTTGGAGCATATCTTTTTCAAGCAGTTAACTTTAATTTTCATTAGGAAAATTTGACAAAAACGTTTACTGCAAGAAATATGATTTTTTTAAAAGAAGTTTCTTCGAATTTTTCGAAATGTTTTTCAAATATTTTCTATTTTTTTTTTATTGAACTAATATATTTTAAATCGCCTAATTTAAAGCTTAGATGTTTGTGCATAATGTTTTGAAAAAAAATTGAAAATTGATCAAGAATATTTTGAGTTTTAGTGGTTTAAAACAACCTTATTAAAAAAATAAATTCAAACAAAATTAAACAATAAATATTTATGCTATGATTTTGCTTATTAAATAGATGCTGAATCAGTGCGAAAAATTTCAAAACACTAAACTGTTTTAAAAAATGTTTTCAAAATGTGTCCCGGACCCCCTTGAAGGAAGTACGTCACTGTTCCACTCCAATTTTTATGCACTTCAAATTTGTAGATAGAAGTGATAAATAAGGTATTTTTATGGATTTCAAGAAATTTGAATTTTAAATGAACTGTTTATTTTTAGGTTCTTCTCTTTGAATAGTAATGCAAAGTAAAGATCTTGTTTTATGACTTTAAAACCGTGATCAAACGGAAAATAAATGCTTTGGTTATGATGCCATTTTTACTTTAACGGCATATCAACGCATCGCAGTTTTGTCTCGCGAACGTTTTACTGACATAAAATGGTATAATTTATGAGGTAGATTCTTAAAATAAGACTTTAAGTTTCTGTACTGCTCTTTTCAGCTCTATTAAGCAGCATTGTCAGCTCTACAAACTAAGCTTTGTTTTTGCTCTTTACTTCGAGATACACTTCGTTGCTTCATTTGAAGAGATAACTTTGTTAATTTTCTTCCTTTTTTATGAAATTAAATTTTGATTCTTCTCTTCCTAAGAATTTTCCTCCTAACATCAAAAAGGGTGCAGTTTTAATTCTGTTCGGTCACCATTGCTTTTTTCTTTTTATATTTTGAAGAATACATGCATGTCTTGCTTAATGATTTAATGGTCACCATTGCTCTTTTTGTTTACATTTTATACATTTCGTCCTCACTAATTACTAAAATTCACTATGGTTTTTTATTTTTTTATTTTTTACATTCTACACATTATGTCCTCATGAATGACTAAAAGTCAACACTGGGAACTGAATTCACATTCTGAAACTTCTGTCCTGTTTGATTACTTACTAGTCATTAAACAAGCTGAAGCTAAATGAAAACGAGCTCTTCTTGTTTACATTTTATACATTTCAATTACTAAAATTCACCATTGCTCTTTTTGTTAACATTTTAGTCACTATGTCCTCTTTAGTGACTAAAAGTCAACATTGCTCTTTTTGTTTACATTCTATACAATATGTTTTTATTCATGACCAAAAGTCAGTTGTGTTCTTTTTTGTTTGCATTCTAAACAATGTCTTCTTTTAATGACTTACTATTGCTTTCTTTATACTTTAAATATTTTGATTATCAATTATTTTAAATTAAATTTTATCTTCACTGACTATACCTTCACTTTCAATAGTAACTTTTTAACAATGGTTTATTTTTCAACGATCTCCAATTAAGTTAGGCCACATATCGCTTTTTTTAGATGGCAAAATTTTATCATAAATTTTATTAATTAAAGTTTTTTTTATAAGGAACTGTCCATAAATGATGTTCCGCTTTAAGGGACAAGGGGGGGGGGAGGGAATATAGTGAAATTATAAGTTTCTGACAAGGAAATGGGAGGGGGTTAGTTTTCCATTCTCTTTAATGGTAAGATGTGTGACATCATGCATTTTTTAAAAGGACATGTTAATATCATAAAAAAGTAGCGTGACAGAGTAGTATTTGACAAAGGGGGAGGGGGTGGGTATAGGGAAGTGTGACACATTGTAACAAGGGGTGGGTGTAAAAAATGTTGAAAAAAGTGTGACATCATCTATCTTTATGGTCAGCCCCAAAGTTAAATTTCAATACTTTATGATTTCGGGTAGCATTAATCGCAACAATGCTTTTCATTGACTAAATTTTATTGCAGCTAGTACATTTAAAGAAAAATGTATCGTTTTATTGGCTCCATTTGTCAAAAGCTAACCTTTTAAATATTACTTTGATAAACGATTGATGAAAACTCTGAAGCCAATCCTTGTTAAAAACAGAAGAAAAAAAATCATCAAAAGTTCTATTTTGGCCACCTAAATCACTCTTGAAAACCAGCTTTTTATTCCATTCAACAATTCTATTTTGGCTATTGTTATAGTGACCCATTGGACAATGGCACTTTTTTGCAAAACGAATGCAGCGATTTCATTGTGTAACTGTTTTGAAACGAAGACAATAGTTTTTCTTCTTTTGGTGGCACCAGTTTCCCTTTTATGAGCGCAAGGTCGGAAGTTGTTTTTTTAAATTTTTTTTTTACTCTTAATTACTTCAAGTTTGTCCTTCGATGCGCTGTTTCATTACCGTACCGCTTCTTTCAACGATTACAATTAGAGTATCCACTGTTAAATGGAGAATGCAATAGAATAAAAATATTGTTTTGCAATGACTTTGAGAGGCATCCTTCAAAACATGGCTTTTCACTTTTTGTTTATTTTTAAGTTGCTTCTAGGGGACAGAAAAGGAATTAATGTGATTAGACTCCCGATTAACCATGATGGTTGGGAAAAGACTGAACCAGGATGAACGAAACATCCCGGAAAATCCAATTTATGCACATTTTGATGATTTTGTTTTTTAAACTTTGAATATTTGAGACGCATATGAATATTTTGAACTATGACATTTCTACTAATCATAAAGCTGAAAGTCTCTGTATCTGGATCTCTGTCCTGATTTCTGTGCGGATCTCTGCGACGCGCATAGCGCCTAAACCGTTCTGCCGATTTTCACGAAATTTGGCTCAAAATTAGTTCGTAGCATGGGGTTTGTAGTACATCGGGTGTTCGGGTTTGTAGCACATCAAAGCGATTTTTCAAAAATTCGATTTTGTTCTTTTTCTATTCCAATTTTTAAAAAAATTTTAACCTGCAAATTATTATAACGTGGAAGAGTAAATTACCAAATTATCATAACGGGGAACCGTAACATAGGCGAGCAAATGAACGTAGCCATATTGGCGAGAAATTCATCATCCATTATTTGTAAATATACAGGCGAACCAAATGACCTTTTAATTTTATACTACGGGAAAAGTCGTGCGGGTATCGCGCGCGCGAGTGAAATAATATAGAAGTATACATATAAATCGTTGATATAAGCAAACGTTTTATACGTAAAAGAAGGGGGCGAAATTTAAACATTTGTCTGGGTTTACAACTACTCAGTTCTTTTTTTCTGCATTCCGCTAGAATACTCCTTTTTCGGAGGAGGGGGCGGCTCGGAAAATCCGATTCCTGTTAATCGACTGTCTAGTCTAATGTAGGGGTACCCACCAGGGGGCCAGGGGCGAATTCAGGGAAGGGTCAAAGGGTCAGCTGACCCCCCTGTGACAAGAATTTCACTCGATTTTCAATTTTTTAGATCCGAAAAAAAAAAAAGGAATCAGTTAGGTTCATGGAATTAGTTAGTCTCTTTTTTACCACATGCCGTGTGTGTGTGTTGTGCGTTTTTCAACTATTTTCTAGCTGTAATCTCATGTATTCAGAGCTTACGATAATGTGATCAGCCTGTTTGCTTAAAGGAATGAGTTTTGATGAAAATTTGGGGGGGGGGGGATAAGATTCATGGCGCATGTTGCACAATAAAAAAATTTGCGGGGTGGGGATTTTGAAAGGATTTTGCCTTTATTTAGGGGGGGATTCCGTATTGAAGGGGCACATAACCCTTGGGGAGGGGAGGAGGTGTTACTTTTTACGTTGGAGGTATAACTTTGACCGTTGAAACTCAACCCCCCCCCCCCCCCTTACAAAAATTTCTGGATCCGCTCCTGGTCATACGGCGCCATTGAAATTCTTAGTGAGGGATTGTTTTAGGGGGTATTTTCCTCTTTTTATGGGGGGGGGGCTCTTGCTCTTGGTGACTTCGTGATATTTAGGAGGGTTGCACCCATACTCATAGGGGGTGGGCACCCCTGGTTCCACTGTACATTGTTATCGATGGAATATCTTTACATCAATTACTACGAAATAGTGTAGTAGAGTACAAATTTGCTGAAAAAATTTAGTTTCCCCTCAGTGCACCTTGTAATTCCACCTATGGACAATTTTAATCGCAAATTTGAGTCTTGTTACATTGTTTAGCTATATCCTCCAAGGAAATTATTAAAAATAGACTAAAACGGCATTTTAGAGACTTCAATTTTGAGAAATTACGGAGAGAGAGAGAATACAAAACCCCTATTTATGCCACAATATAGCACTTACGACCCAGATTTTTTTTTTTTTTTTTGATATTTGTGCTAGTGTTTTGATAATGGCCAGAAGCTGAATACGCCCTTAAAACATACTCTATTTTATCCCGCTTAGTTTCATTCAAGCTATGAAAATGATAAAACACAAAAATGGATAGATAAGGTCAATAAAATCAGTAAACCAAGTTTTCTTCTTTGAAAGTTTTATTTAATAAAACTTGAGCAAAATTAACTGGGAAATGAAGAAAGTTAATTTTATCGAATGTCAGAAGAAACTAATTGGTATAATTACTCGTTGTTAATAAAAAGTTCAACAGATGGCAGCACCAAGACATTCGGGTGTCAATCAAATTTCATCTTTCTCTTTTTCAGGAATTAGAAAATGTAGGTTAAAAAGAAAAACGAAAAATGACGTAGAAGTAATGAATGGAAAAACTTTCTGAGAATGGAATTGTCCATCGCAAATAAATTTAAGTGCTTCACATGGAAGCAAAACTTAGGAGAAAATGCTTTAACTGCTGTTTCATCTTTGTCCATTATTAGGAAATAAGGTTTAAAAATATACGTTCAAAGATACATATTTTAATTAAACAAAAGGGAGGAAAATCATGAAAACAATAAAACATGTTCTTTTGTCATTTAAAAAACATGCGAAAATATGTCAGAAATTTCGTTCTTTCCCATTGCTCTCAAACTCTATCATATTTTAAGCATTCTCTAAATTTATAACTTGTCTTTAATCAAAAGTTAAATTTTTGAAAACTTCTCCTCTGATTGACCTATGCTCAACTAGATCCCTAAAGCTTTTTATAACATGTGTCCGATCAACTTATATTTGAAAATTTTTTATTTCATGACAGTTGCTAAACATATTTTCAAAGTTTGCTTTTTCACGCGAACATCGTTCTATTTCATTTTTATGTTTTTCTTTTCTTTAAATTCAACTATTTCATTTCAATGGAAAAATTCGTTAACTTATAACTGCTGTTAAATTTCATTTAGAATATTCTTTAATGAGAGACTGATGCCTTGATTCATTTATTAAAAAAAATATGTTTTTGAGCGCGTTACCAATTTTTTGCTTATTTTTGAAATATTATTTTCTTCAGAACAATGTCTCCTTTCATCTTAAAAGGGTGAGATGGGGGGGGGGGGGGAGGGAGGGGGGAGAAAAAGGAAAAAAAAAAAAAAAAAAACGAAACATCGGTGTTATATTCAGTTTTGGAAATATTCTTCAGCGAATAACCGAACTTCGGTTAATTTTTTTTTCAAATATTTCTAAAACGTCATATAATCACCATTAAAAAGAGAGAGAGAGAGAAGAAAGAAATCATATCTATTGCCTATTTCATTTCCCATGATGACTTTTACATAATTCTTTAATTTTATTAAACTATGCCTTTTGATCGCTTCTAGTTTTCATTAAAGTTTTTCTTTATAATGCGACGGGGGATTTATTCATTTATTTATTTATTTGGAGAAAAATTCTTTAAAGCATAAATTTTTTTCTATTTTATTAAAAAATTTTATTGTTTCTATTTTACTAGGATTCTTCAACGTAAGGAAATTGTTTTATTTTGTTTTTAAACATCGTTTAGCATGAGGCTGCAACTTTATTTTATTTTTCAAATACTCTTTTCTGGATGATCGTGTCGTTATTTGATTTTTGAATAATATCTGTCACATGCAAGCCGCTTTATTACCGCAAGCAGTTACAACAGGACTGAGATTGGTCTTGAAAAACAGAAATTTCAGACAGAATGGGGGGTGAAGAAAAAAAAAAAAACGCGCAGTGTATAAACTTTACCTACACATTCCTTAGAGATACGTGCAAATGAAAACTAAATTGCATTAATAGTTATGTATAAACAGATGCGAAATTCAAACCATGGGTAATCTTCTACTGATTGGTTTTTCTAAGTTGTATTGTACAGCGGCACAAACCAAAAAGGCTACGGAATTGGGAGGAAAATGACCGACTCCGACTCCTTTGCCTCAAAACAGTTCGACCCGATTCCGACTCTGACTCCGCACCCGTCTATGGTGGCTTGATCGGTAAGGCGTAGGACTCGTAACCGAAGGGTCCGGGGTTCGAGGTCAGCCGATCGAAGATCTCCCGTTCGTTAATGGTAACTAGAGCACGTTAAATATGTCATGGTCACAAAATCCTCCAAGTCAATCAATACCATTGCTGGACCAGGGATTGCTTGGTTTCTGGTCTGGATCAAAGAAACTCTTTGGGGGTTCCATCCAACAAGTTAAACCATAAATAGTTGTAGATACGGGAGACCCTGGAGCGTGATGTGATATGACTCTGCACCTATGGCAGAGCGTTGACTCTGAGAGAAAATGACCAACTTTGACTCCGAGTTTTGGAAATCTAGTCTTCGACTTCCCGATCCCTTCATCCCAAAATCAGTTCGACTTCGACTGCGCAGTCGCAGCCTTGCCTACCATGGTCACTATTACCATCTCTTGCCCCGAAGCAAATGAGTTTTCCTACCTTTTATACTACTTACATCCACATTTTTACTTTCGGTAATAGCAATCTCGGTGTCTGCAGGTGTTTCGAATTCACTTCGTGCTGGAAATGAACAAAAAATGGAGTATTTTCAGTTTCCAATATTCGCTCCAATAATTCGTGCAGTCACCCAGTGTGGGCCTGGAACGAGTTTTCCCGCGCAGCAATTGCGATAATCGTTCGATCGGACCACATATATTGTTACCGTTGTAATCGCTCGATTTCTCTGCGTTTCAGCGATTGAAAAATGATCGTGTCATCTCGGGACTACTGCTCCCAATTACGGCAGCACGCCCTCCCCGGTGAGCCTACACCCTTTTGTTTCAGGGCCGCACCCCACAGTGATTACATTCTGATAACTCTGACAGCAGATTTCTTTTTCTTTGCCTTATCTCGCAAAATGTAAGATTTGGTTTTCTTGATGCGTTGAAGACAGGTCTGCTTGTAAGATTCCTCAAAACGATCGCCAAGAGAAAAAATTGTGACTTTTTCTATACATCGCCTCTGTGGCTGAGTGGTTCGGTTTGGCTTATTTGGTGCTGTTGACGCGTCGGGTTTGACTCCTCTCCCCCCCCCCCCTTCTTCGCGCCGTATGTAATTTCCTTAATTGCCCTGTTTGTTCCTGTCTACGTTGTGCGATTAGGACTTATCATTTCAGGAATTTAAAAAAAAAGAAAAGAAAATTGATTTTACGGCCTCGTGAAGCCTATTAAATTCAATTGATCATTATTACTACTCTTCCCAAAGATCGCAAAATAAATGAAAAGTCTGCGTAATTTTATAATTTTTTCAAAAGAACTCTAAAGAATCTGGAACCTTGGTTCGTCTTATTAATATTCTAAAAGATGACCGAAAGCAGCGGCATAACCAGAGGCAGTGGTCAACCCCAGGCTCTTTTGTATCACGGAATGACCTCCAGTTCTATTGCAAACTCTGTCTCAAAGTATCTTAGGTAGTCATGCGACAACATTTCTGTCACGGCATTCTTTTCTTGTTCTTTTTCCAGTAAAAGTACTTTTATTAAGTATAAAATTTAAATGAAGATAAAGATAATAATAATAAAAATATGAAGCTTAAATTTTTACTGCTCTCGAAACAGTATTTTTTCAATTATTGAGCAAAACAAATAAAACAATAAAAATGTGTATAATAACCCAGCTAGCACACGAACATTCGGCCAACGTTAGCTTATTACGTTAGACTTATGTCGGCCTCTTACGTTAGAACATACGTTAAAGTGCACCGTCGGAAAACGGTTATCCAACGATTGGTTTCCAACGTTATCTCAACATTTTTCCAGCGCTGTTCCTACGTAAAATGCAACGGTGAACCAACCAATTCCAAACGTTATTCCAATGTAAATTACAACAGTTAAACAACACTTCTTAACATTATCCCAATATAAATTTCGACGCTTATCCAACAATTTTCCAACGTTAGCTGCAACGTTAGACTGATTATTTTCCGACGCTATTTTGATGAAAAATCAACATTTAAGTAACTATTTCCCAATGTTATTGAAATTTAATATGCGCAACCTTAATAGTGTGCTACCTCAGATTGCTTTCCAGCCTATTTCATTTGAATTTTTTATTATTTTCCCTCATCAAATCAATATACTTTACCAAATATATATCAAATCATTATTATTTTACAAGCGTAGAAATAGAAATACTAAAAATTAAAAAAATATACTGAAGCATGGAAATTCTTATATGCTAAAATAAATTAAAATGTAGTAGAGAAATAGTTGCATCATGTATAGTATCTATAATTTATGTGACTTTTTGCCCTTTGTGACATCATAACCTTTATTGCTACCTCTGATTGCTCTCAAACCTGTTTCATTTAAAGTTTTTACTATTTTCACTCATTACATCAATATATTGTTTCAAAGAGTAAAAATGCTAAAAAAAAAAATGCAATTTATCATTTCCCTATCATTTACAAACGTTTCAATAAAATATGAACAAAAATTAAGATATTTATAATTCTTACCTTTTATTTTTCTGAATAATTACTCGAAAATTATCTTCATAAGCATACATTAGTTTCTTTTTTCTTTTTCAGGAAATATTAATTACCAGCAAGGTTATTCTTAAGACAGAATAAAATCTTTGACTTTAAAATTCTGCCATGAAAAATAACCTAGCTTGTTTGAAGGTTCAATTTTGCTTTGACCTGAAATAAGAATTAAAAAAAATAAATAAATAAAAATAAAAAATAAAAAAAACATTCGCATACACATTCAGTTAGAATCTTCATAACAATTAAAATGACGTGGGTTAAACTTGAATATCATGAAAACTACTTATTTTATTGTTTTGTCGAACTATTATACTCTCCCATTTCATTAAATAATTCATGTTCATTGACTTTTTTTTTTTTTTTTTCATTTTAGTATTAGGGAAGGAATTTTAATGTATTTTATCCATCAACGAGAAAAGTTCATGCAAAGACACAATTTTATTTCTATGGTAAATTGCACATGTATTGTGCGTTTAAAATTACCAAAGCTAAACAAAGGAACAACATGAAATTCTAAAACGAATTCAATGCATTCACAAAATTCTCTAAAAAAAACTAGTTAAAGCATCTATCAAAAAAAGAAAATCAGTTCGAATGAGCAAAAATTTCAAGAATTTCGATTTTTCGGAGACCCCTCCCTCCCCCCCAAAAAAAAAAAAAAAAAAAAAAAAAATTCCCCTAGAAACAACCTCTTCCTAAAACCTCCTGCCAAAATGAATTTGTAGGAAAAATTCTAGCAGTTTGAAACAAGAAAAATCTGGGCCTGCACAGCCACAATCATTTGTCGTGCTTGGAAAACAAATAAAAGTAGAATGCATTTAATAATCAAACACACACATACCAAAAAAAAAAAAAAAAAAAACAATGTTTTATCTTAGTTTTAAATTTATTGAAAGAAAGAAAAATAGTTGGAAAAATGAATTGAATTACTTTGGAAGACTTTAGTACTTGTGAGATTGAACGACACTCGCCGTGAGCAAGTACGACACGTGTGAATGTGTATGTGACCCTGGAATGAAAAAGGAAATGGCTATGCCCCTGGCGCACTCACTCCTCCCTCACCCCTTTTTCAAGTCATGGGTCTCAACAAGACTGCAGATGCGGGGGGGGGGGGCTTATGGGACGCATTACGCACGCTTCGCAGAACGCGCAAATCAGCAACCAGCTTACAATAAATGGGCGTAAATGTGAAACAGGTTTGAAGGTTAGAAATAAGTTGGGAATACGTTTAGTCGGATATAGGTTGGTTTTAAACCATCCTCCGATGCTTCAAATGATCGGATGAGCGTCTGAAAAAACCAATATCTAACCAAAACATATTTCCAACCATTACGATGCATTTTCAACCTTTCTCCAACGTAAATCCGATGGTTTGTGCTACCTGGGAAGTCCATCCCAATAGCGCTAGTAAGATTTTTTTTTTTTTGTCTACACTTTGAAAATCCTACCGTATCTATATATGCACGTATGTCGGGAAAATGGTCACTTCTGATTGGCTGTTGGATGTCACGTGACGTTAGTGATGGTAACGTCCTATAAGATTCGAAAAGTCACCAAACGTGGCGAGAGATTTGGCAATTTTTGCCAAATTTACACCAAAAATATCGCCAACTGAATGATGTCCTTTCAATTTCTCGCCAAGCCCATTGACGCCATGAAGATATGTCGTCAGCAGACGTGAAGCGCCGGAGTCGTCAACAACTAGAAGATTTAACACATAGTCAGAATTATTTTTCTCTAGATTTTCTGTTGGTGCTCATAAATACAAAAAATTGCCTTCCACTATTAATACTGCCTTTAAAGCAAATTTTTTCAATAAAAGCATGTGCTGTTTTAAATCAACAACAGTATGTGCACGGTTTTATTTTAAGTACCATTTGTGAATTGAAAGTTTAGGAAATCACTTATTCGTTGTATTATGTGCATTTGTTTGTACTTATGTATTTTACTTACGTAGCGAACTTATGAATTTCAACTTAATTCATTAATATACTTTTTACAGATTGAACTGCATTGAAAAAACCAGGAGTGTTATCATTCTGGATGATTTACTGCTGCAACTGAGAAGCAAAAAAAGAGCAGCCGTTCTCCATCATGGTGACAATGAAGGTCAGTGGACATGCATTGTTTTTTTATTCCCCCTTTAATCGAAACTCCTTACTTAAATTGTTAAATTGTAAGCGCTCATTAGTACTCAACTTATTTTGACACAGCTTAAATTCATGTTTTTGTCGTAGAAGCCAGTAGGGTAACTTTGAATTTTGCCCCCCCCCCCCAGCAAAATCTGATTTGGGGCCTCCTCCTAAAAATCGTTTTAATGTATACTTTCAGTACAATTGGGAAGTCCATTTAGCCATCGTGAGGTCCAGTGGCGTACTGGGCCGCCGGGATACCGGGAAAATTCCCGGTGCGCCGGTGCCTTAATGCGCCGGCGCCTGTCTTTTTTTTTTTTTTTAATGAATTTTGTATCGGATATTGCGGCGCCTGGTACCATAAGATTTATCGTATGAGATGAACAAATAAGACGACTTAACATCATAAAACTACGCGCGTATACCATCCCTTTTTAAAATCAAAGTTACCTCCATTTATCGGTTTAATCAAAATCGTTAATGTAAAATGCTTTTTTTATTCCCATCCAAATCTATACCTCCTTCACCCAAGGAATAAAATGGCTGCGGAGTTTCCCCTTCCTTTTTTAAAATAAAAGTGACATCAGAGGATTTTTTTTTTTTAATTTGAAGTATCAATTCGCGAATCTAACAATAAGTAACCATTCAGCGCCGACTTGAACTCAGTTGAAACTATAAGCCTTTCCCCTAAAAATTTTGAATAATGCCGTGGTTTCCAGATTTTTTTGAATCAAGGCGCCTATTTCGGACATCTAACTTTCGTACGGCGTCCATCTCTCTATAACTCAGTGACAAAACCAGGGTTTTTAGTCCTGGTGGGGGAGGGGGGGGGGCTAAGGTGAAAATTTCTTATGTTGTCTTGATGACGCTTCCAACGAAGCAAAATAAAGGCAAAAACTTCGGTTTCACTGCGGACGGGAAGTGAGGCTGCAGCCTCATATACATACACACACATAGCTTCTTTCCTAGATTCATCACTGATATAACTGATCATAACTAACAGACAAAAATGAATAAAACTGGTATGCCTTCATTGCATAGCGCTTTTTTTTTATTCATGATTCAGAAGCGCTGCGAAATTTTTCAACAGTTCATATAATTCTCTAATAGCGAAGAAAATGAAAATTTCGTGTCGCCGGCGCCCCCATGAAGACTTTACGGCACTCTAATTTACCCTCCCCCCCAGCAGACTGGGAAACAAAATTAGAGGTAGGAGCCATTAATTTTCAAATAAGAGATTTTTTTTTCGTTAAAAATATTTCCTTTTAAATCATTATTAAATGTAGCGCATGCTTACACAAAATTGTTGTACGCGCGCATTATACTTCTCATTTTCAACTTTTCACACTTAATAGCGTTAAATTTGGGCTTTTTCATAGAATCGGATTATCCTTTTAATCATTTCATTTGACATTTTTCACACTTCCACATACCTTTTCCCTTTCAGGTGCTGCTACTTTTTTTTTAAAGGCGGCAAATGTCACCACTACTCAATAAATTTTATTTAAAATTCAAAACGTGATCAGGAGCGTAACTAGGAGGAGCAGGGGGACACCAACCCCCTCCCTACGGGCGCGAAATTGAAGATATAATTAAAAACATTTCTCCCAACTTTAAATGAAAAAGAAAAAAAAAATCAATCGAAAATCAATTTTGTCGACTAAAATCAGCGGCAACCACCGTTGGGGTACGAGAAACATAATTCGCTGCCAGGGTCGATCCTAGCAGGTGTGCAGAGTTTGCGCCGCACAAGGGCGGCCAAAGCAAGGGCCGGCCGCAGGCCGCATCATATAATTCTTATAATCAAACAAAATTCCTCAAGAATTTCTCACAAGATAACTTATAATAAGTAGAATAAATATGCTGATTTTTAAATGTTCAAGTGTCAAAGTATGTGTCGATTTTCCGACAGCATAGCATAGTTTAAGAAAAATAGAATGTTAGGGAACATTGTGTTGGTTCATTCTCCATTAATATCTACTCTTAACACACATGCTTCATTTGGTTGCAAAGTTTGTGACAGAACCGGTAATCAGGCATGGATACAGGGGGGGGGGGAGGCCCCCTTCTGAAGCATGAAATGGTGCCATCTAAAAGGAGCACCGAGGGCGGCCACTAATGTTTACCCCCCAAGCTTTTATAGACCTAAACAATGAAGACATATTTTATTTATTAAAAAAAAGCTATACTGATTAGATACTCTCGCAAGCATTTCAAACATAAAAAACTGTGTAACAAACTCTGTGTTTAACAATCGTGGATGCTTGGAGAGAAAGTGGAAAATTACGACTCCCTTGAGACTAACAAATATGAATGACGAACTAAAATGTTGTACTTTTCCCCCTTTACGACAATTTTTTTTAATTAAAATCTTGAATGAAATGGTTTCAGATCAGGTAGGAGGACAGGACCTTTACCCCGGGCAGCAAATTTAAATGTAGTTCCAAAACGAAGATCCAAAAGGATGCCATGACCTCCTTGACGAAACTAAAGAAGGCTTAAAATTGCGTTTCTAGGACTTTACTTTCGGAAAATTTCGCCGGTTGAACCATCAATCTTAAGGACCCAATTAAGTCTCTGATTCACGTCTTCCACCTTAACTTAATCAAACATAGCCTAAAAATGTTGGCTCCAAAATCCAAAACGTGTTTTCAGACGAAAGCCCTTCCCTATCGTCAAACGTCATATAAATATTCTTTTGGCATTTTTCGAAATTTTTGCACTTTAGGACCCCGAAATCCATTCGCAAACATTACTACCAAAGACAGTCTCAATTAGCGTCTTTAAAGAAACTCCTAATTCCATCCCCTCTCACTTAACGTATTGAAAAACAAACTAAAAATGCGTTTTTCAAACATCAGTTTCAAGAACTTTTGGGGAAAGACCCCGGATTCCCCATTTCTCCAACGCAATCACTATACCTGAAAATTTTGTTTTTAGACGGTTCCGTGGAGCCACAGCTTCCTGCCTAAACTAACCTAAAATTGACTTCAGTTACAAAAACACAGTTCGTGAGGGCACACTGAACCCTCGCCCGCTCTTAGTCCCATCGTTATCAAACAATGCTTAAAATACGATTTTGGGACTTATATTTCTAAAGAATTCCGGAGGAAAACTGCCAGGCTTATGTAACTTTTTATTGCGCTGGCATATCCATCAATCGTCGAGGTGAGGTGGACAAAAGTCTATAGTTATATTTTTCAGATATTAATGTTGAAAAATATCCGAAAGATCCGTAGAGACTTCCCAGTTTTGTTAACGTCACTAAAGATAATATAAAATTGCGACTTTAGTAATATCCGCTTAAGAGCTCCAAAATCCTTCCTTCCCAAAAATAGCCTATAATGGATTTCAGTTCCGAAAAATATTTTGGTTCGGAATATTTTCACGTTTCCCCTATTGTTTTCAAATCTAGCCAAAAACGGGATTTTGAAAAAATAGTGCCGAGAAATTACCGGAGGATAGCCGCCAGATCCCCTACCGTCTCCAAAGACGGCCTAAATTTACGTTTTAAACTTATATTTTGAAATCTTTCGATGGGAGACGATTGAATCTCCCTCTCTCTTGCAACGCCAACAAAGGTAACCCAAAATTGCGGGTTTAAAATTTCAGTTTCGGAGATTTTTCGGGAAGAACGCCGATCCTTTCTAAGCTACGGTCTTAAAAAATAGCTTCAAATTGATTTCAATTTTGAAAGATTTTTAGGAAAAAACTGCAACGTTACTTTTACCTAAAGTCTCGGAAAAGTTCCTAAAATTGCGATATTTGACGTCAATTTCGAAAATTTCTCCATGCACCTTGAATATACCTGACTCTTTTGTCCTTGCAACCAAACACAACTAAAGATTAGCTAAAAATATTTTTCATTCGCCAATTTCGATAATTTTCTTGGAGCAATCCTCCTCCCCTGAACCCCTGACACCTCTCACCCCATCACGCTTCCCCTTCCTCCGTCCTTTCTCTGATGTCACTGAAGAAAGACTATAAAAAGCGTTTTTACGACTAGTAAATTTTGGTATCTATTACTTTCTTCAAAGATGTAAATTGTACCTAAGGAGTTTCTTACTATAAAAAATTTGTACCATTTTATAAGATCATTCTTCTGTCCCCCACCTCTTTTTTTAAATTCGAACTTGGCATAGAAATTTAAAGAAAGATTTATATAGACGTTAAAGATTAGTCAAAATATGCAAATTACTCTTAAGGGGCGGCACATTAGGTCTTTGCACACGGGCGGCCGACACCCTAGGATCGGCCCTGCTCGCCGCCTTACCCCAGCATTATTAAAGATCACCAAAATTTCCATTTAAAGTACTTCAATTTTGAAAATTTTCAGGGGATAGCATCTAGATGACCCACATCATGAAAGATCGTTTAAAATTTAGCATATTGGATTTCAATTTCAGAAACTTACTAGAGGAGCCACCCTAACTTCAGCGAAATTTATTATAATTCCCGAATTTCGGGAATTATTTATTATAATTCCCGAAATTATAATAAATTGTGTACAATTTCGTTTTAGCTCTTCAATTTCGAAATCTTTCCAGAAGAGAGTCCCCGAACACCATCCTTTCCTCTAAAGTTATCAAAGACAGCATACAGCTATGCCATTTAAGACTTCAAATGCGAAAAATTTCCACAGAAAAGTTTTGAAACGCATGTCTTTCTCTAGAGTCAGCAAAAATGGCCTACAAATACGATGTTTGAACTTTAAATTTCGAAAGCTTTCCGGGGACGAACCACACCGCATTCACTTTATTAAAGATGACCCTAATAAATCTCAATTTCAAAACTTTTTCGAAGAAGCCCTCAGGGCCGTTGCCAACATCCACCAGTTTTTCAGAAATGGAGCCGCCAATTTCTGAAAATGATTAAAAACAGCAAAAGAAAAAGAAAAAACAGAAAACCTTCGTAATCTTTACGAATTGAAATAGTAATAATCAATGAACTAAAGGAATAAAAGTGATAAAAAGTATTTTTTCTGCCAAATTTAAAAAGAAAATGAAATCTTCGCATATTATTGAGAAACATCCAAGATCCTGCATTATAATTTACCTAACTGAAGTCCGCTGGAATATGCGTTTCAAACAATTTTGATCGGAAAAAAAATAGCGTATCGTTACAAATCTATTACGAGATTTAGTTCAATAAAAAAATGAATAAATAAATAACATAATAGCATTATGTAGGTCGCTGTAATATGTTTTAAAAAGAAAACAAGTTAAAATAAAATACCAAAACAAGTATAAAAAAAGTAGTGAACGAGATTTAAATAATGTAATGAATTAATAATAAGTTCTCAGTGTTTGAATGTTTTAAAGTGAAGGTAAACCAAAACTTTATCCCGAGTTTTAGGAGGCATGATGTTTAAATTAAAATAAAGTGGGGGGGAGGGGGAGACTCTAAAGTCATCACTCCAAAATGTGAAAAGTTTTCTCTTTGGAGCCGCAAGCTCTTGTATTTCAAATAAATAAAAATATCAAGCTGGAAATTTAAAATTTCATTTTCGAAAAACTAAAGCACTCTAATGGGTTTAGAAAAGAAAACTGGGGGAGCGCTATCCGTTACATTTTTACCAATAATAAAAACAAATACGTAATACGTAAAAAGAGAGAAGAAAGCGGAAGAGTGGGAAGTCCTCGAACCTTATATCACTTCGTTTTTGGTCGCCAAAGGTAGCCGAGAAGCGGGTTTTTTAAATCTTGATTTTGAAAGAATTCCGAGGAAGAGTTCCCTAACCACATCGCCTACAGTCACCAAAGACGGCCTAAAATTACTTATTTAGGTCTTCAATTCCAAAAAACTTCCAGGAGAGCGCCACACTCAAATATTCGAGAAACGCAACCACCCCATCATCCAAAATCGTTTAAAATTTCGGTTTTAGGACTTTAATTTCTAAAAATTCTAGAAGTCCCTGAACCTCCCTTCCCCCTAATATCACCATAGATAGTCGTTTTTAGGACTTAAATTTCTAAAAATTCCAGAGATTTCCGAACCTCCTTTCTATTCTAATATCCTCAAAGACGGTCTAAAAATATGGTCGTTTTTAGGGCTTCAATTCTGAAAAGATTTCCGAGAGGAGCTCCCGAAAAGCCTAATACATCGTCGAAAATAGTCTGCAATTTTTTCCCGGAACTTCAATTTTAGAAAATTTCCGAAGGAAAGCCTACGAACCTCTCTGCCCACTAATATTACCAATGCTCGTCTAAAAACTGTGTTTTAGGAGCTGACCTTCAAACCTTTCTTGGGGAACGATCCTATCACTCGCTCTAAAATCATTAAAGACCGTCTTAAATTTTGTTTAAGGGTTTGAATTTCGAAAGGGATCGGGGGAGAGCTCTCGGGAACTCCTCTCCCCTTACATCATTGAAAGTCAACTGAAATAAAGTTTTTAGAGCTTCAAATTCTGAAAAAATGCCCGTCCTCTTAACATTATCAAAGATGACCTACAATCGTGCTTTTAAGATTTCACCTGCGAAAAAATGCCGTTCCTTCTGACTTTACCAAAGTCGCAGCCTACAGTCGCGTTTTTATGATGAAAAACGCGTTACGTCCGAAAAATTCCCGAGAGGGAGCCCCCGAAACTATCCTCCCCTAATATAACCGGAAATAGTCTAATTGCCTTTTTATCGCTTCAATTTCGGGGAAGAGCCAACCACCCTTTTTAAAATAATTGGATATAATCCACAATTGCGTTTTTAAAGTTTCAATTTCGAAATAGGTCTGGGAGCATCATCGAACCTCTTCAGCCCCTAACATTATCAAAGATAATCTAGAGATAATCTTTAGATATCGCAGTTTTAGAATAATCTTTAGAGATCGTCCTAAAACTGCGTTTTAGGGGCTACAATCTCAAAAAATTTCCCGGGGAGGGCCCCGGACCCCCCCCCCCTCTTTATTAAGATGGTTGTAGATAACAATTGAACTTTACCTTTTCAATCCCCAAAAATAGACGACGGAGCGCTCTCTAACCTCTTCTCCTTCAAACTCCTCTTTTTACTCGCTTCTTATTTATAAAAAAACTCGTCCAATGATTAATTTTTAGAAGTTCTAACTTCGAAGCCTCCCCTCCCCCTAAAACACTCCTCTTTCTAACATCACCGCGAAGGAAGTAAAAAACTTTCTCTCATTTCGACAAAAAGAGGGGGGGGGGGGTTCAAAAATTTAAGCTGTCTTAGGGCGTTGAAAATTATTTACTCCTCGGATAGGAAGTTCATAAAGTTTAATTTTTTAGTTGAACTTGGTGAATGGGGGGGGGGGGGGAATGCGAAAATAGAACAAGGCGCCGGTCAAGTGTTTTTCCCGGTACACATTTTTGACCCAGTACGCCACTGGTGAGGTCAGTGGGGGGGGGGGGGAGGGGGTCGAGTGTTTGGCGAACTCCCAATTTTTGCATATATATATATATATATATATATATATATATATATATATATATATATATATATATATATATATATATATACAGAGAGAAAGAGAAAAAAAGCGGATTCCATTTCTGCTTTGGAAAGGGATTATTACTTGAACATGAGCACAGATATCCAGAGAATTTGTCACATGCAGGATCGTCAGTTAAAATTTTTCCAAGACGTGGAGGGCAAAAGGAAAACAACAAACAAGCTTGGTAGAACTTATTTTGTATCCCATTTCCCACGATGCTGAATGTTTGTTGAAAATAAAAAGAAGAAAGTGCGATTCACATTAAATTTTTGTGCCGTTTTTTTTTTTTTCTGATTTAATCCTGGGAAGGGAAGAGGGGATGAAATACGCTGGTAAATACGATAAAAATAAAGTCACCGGTCGGCGTCTCATAATTATAGGATTCAAACTAGTGATGTTCCGGATATCTGTATCCGCGGATATCCGAGGAAAAATAAAAATCTGTATCCATATCCGTTACTTTTTTGACGGATCTTATACGGATCTTTTCCATTCTAAATTCTTTTAAATATTTCAATAAAAGACTCTTAAATTCCGTTTAAATTAGGTTTTATTCCCTATTTAAATTATAAGGCATCATTTCAGAAGCCAACGGCCCTTTGAGACTTTTTTTTTTTAATTTTTAGTTTAATATTACTTTTTGTTATTGATATGGGGTTTTTATTTTTCTTTATTTTGGTTTTTCCCGGCATCCTTCAAAAAAAGTGAGACAAAAGTCTATATTTACTGTTCGTAAAGGTGTTCCCAACTCTGTTATTCCGTCGGTCGGAGTAATTTGGGTGGAATGGGTCAGCGCTGCATTTATGCTGAAATAAAATGCGAAAAATTATTTTTAGCCTATCCAGTAGCAGCTTTACATTCTTGCTCCTGTATCCTACATCTACCGAGCAAGCTAGAAATAAATTTTACCTTCTATTTAAGCATTAATGCTGCGCTGACCCGTTCCTTCCAACTCTCCATTAATTTTAACAGAGATTTCTTCAAAGAGTAAATCATAGTCTTTATTACATTTTCGCCGTAGATGACATTTTTTGAAGAAACAGTGTTATTATAGTGACGAGAATACCTTCCGTAATAAATTTTACATTTGGATAGTTGAATTAGGCAAAAACATTTTGATATCCGTATCCGCGGATCTTGACACTAATGATCCGGATCCGTATCCGCGAATCTACTTTTTTAACGATCCGGCACATCACTAATTCAAACCACCGGTCTCTGAGTAAAACCTGACGGTTGGCAAAATTTGTTTACAAATGTTTACTGGTCCGTGGATCAAAAATGGGTGAAAATTGCACTCTAGTCGATGATTGTTTGGTCTTCGGATATTTCAGAACAATGACAAAAGAACGTGACTGGCTACTAACCACCCACTTTTCCTGTTCTCTAGTTTCATGAAATCAAAACATTCCAATGACGTTATTTTATTCGTTATTAAAAAGTAGTGTCGATGACTTTTCCAAGACTCCTATAAAAATGAGTGAAGGGAAGTTGCTTGTTATTCAGAAACTCATCAACTTTGAAAGTAAATACTTGCAATAGTATTGAAGCTACAGCAAAAATGAAAATGCATTCTCGAAAGTAATTTCATGCTCTATGATTTAGTAACCCTTAATTTTGCTAGCAAGTAAATCGCATTAGAAATATACAACAGAAAATTCTTGAAATCCCTGGGGGGGGGGGGGGGCACGGATTAAAGGAAGGAGAGATAGGGGCGATTTTCACCCCCAAATGAATTGATAAGATGGTCAGCAGAATTTCTTTCAGCAGTTTGCGAAGAAGATTAAAAAACCAAAAATTAGTCTGCAGAATGTATCGACACTAGATTAATTGTAAAATCTACTTCAGCACTCAAAAATGCTTAAAAATAAGAAGCCAAAGTTAAAAGACACTTGAACATGCTAACAGTGGATTAATATCCCAGAAAATACGAACAAATCATTGCTGGCTGAAATCTTAATTTCTTTTAATTAAAAATTTTTATTTATTTATTTATTTTTTTGCCCCATATAAGACATAGTCTGCAGACTTTCTCAAGAGTCTAAATGTAAGTCGGATCTACTCACATATGAAGAGAAAAAAAGGTTTACAGTATGAAATTACTTGTAAATGTAACATTTACACCGAATTAAGTGAGTCGGGGTTTCCCCCCAAGTCTTAAAAACACGATTGTAAGCCATGTTTAGTTACGTAAGGGGAAGAATCAAGGATTCTCTTCTGGAATTTTTCGACTTCGAATTTGAGAAACGTAATTTAGGAAAATCTTCGCTGATATTAAAAGAAAGGTTTCGAGGACCCCGAAAATTTTTCAAAAATTTCATTTCTAACAACGAAAGTAGCTCACCTTTGATGACGATAGAACGTTAGAAGGTTTGGAACTCCGCTCCGGAATTTTTGAAATCGAAGTTTCGAAAAAATAATTTTAACCGTTTTTTCATGATATTAGGAAGAGGAAACTCCCAGTACGGCCTTTATCTGTAAAATTTTCGACATCAAAGTGATTAAGTAATCACGCAATTATGAGTCATCTTAAGTAACATAAAAGAAGATGTCAGGTACTATTCCAGCAGCGTCTCGATATTAAAGTTCCAAAAACGCAATTTTAGACGATGTTCGATGATATAAACGAAAGATGGGTTAAAATGAAACTCTTAAGAATGCAATTGCAGGCTCACTTTGATGAGAATGGGGAATCTTTCAAAGTTAACGCTCCTAAAATGCAACGAAAGTTTTCTGAAATTGAAGGTTTAAATACGCGATTGTATGTCATCTTTGGAAACGTAAGGGAAAGGGCCTAAGATTCAATCGGCGATTTTTCGATATTGAAGTTTCCAAAACGCAATTTCAGACTACGGTAATTTTAAACGGCTGGGGTTTCTGTATTGGAAAAGTTTCGAAATGGAACTCCCAAAAACCTGTTGTAGGGACACCTTTGATTCCTCCCTTACGACGTTAAGGGAAAGGATGAAACAAATTTCAGTTCATATTTGATCTACCTATATACAAACAGTAGAAGAATAAGAAACTGCCATCTTTAGGGGCAAGAGCCGTTACTATCAGATTTGATAAATGCAGCTATACAGCATGGTTTAGATAACGTTTTAATGAAAACCTACCTAGGGTTTTATTTTTTCACGCGTTTTACTCAAAAAGAGTCCACCTGCATCTTCATCACCTCAAATATGTCAAAGTATCAAGGGAAAATTCAAATGTGCAATTTGAAAAACGAAATCGTTCTCTCTTATTTTCGTAAGCAACAACCCACGTCCACCCACCCTAACGGCACTATCTCCGAAGACAGCATTTCATTCCAGAATAATAGAAACAGAAACACGTGCTCTGTTTACTCAGCTTCCTGGCAGAAGACAATGCTTTGGAGAAGAGAGGGAATCTTTAATTTCGGTTTTGGTGAGCGACATGATAAGAGTTGAAGGAGATAATACCCGCTTGAAATCACTTAAGTCGCGATAACAGGTTTCTCATTCTGATATGAATTTAGTGCCGGCTGTAAAAAAGGGTTTGTTGGGCATTATTAGAGTATTCTATTGTTCGCTTCGGTAGCAACAAACGCGAACTTTGCCTTGTTTGTTTCTTCTGTCATATCAGAGGTTGGTAAAGTGAGTCAGGACTCTTTTAGATTAGTAGGTAAGAAGTATAAATGCCAACTAGGACTCGGGTGGAAACTTAGTTTTACAAAAGAAAAGGTTCTTCATAAGCTGTTGGGTGTATCTATGCAGTGTCTAATGGAAAATGTCGATTAAAAATAAAAGACAATGGAGAAAAGCTTTTGTTTTTAAAGTCATGATTGGTGCTTTAGTCTTATTTCTTTACAAAAAAGGTAAAGTCACTTGAATCGTACTTTGAAAACAAGCTGAGTAACAACAGTGCTGGCCAAATTATTAGACTAAAGAATTTTTTTTTTCTTTTGTTTTTGGTACACTATTTGTAGTAAAATACTATTTATTTTACTGTTAAAGCACAGTACTGATTATTACGTTATTTTAGCATAATTTAATGTTTGCAGGTGGCAGCACTGTCTGCTTTGTTTATGTTCTTTGTTTATCTACCTACCAGGAACATAACCACAATCAGCTTAAACAGTTCACTAGTTCTTTTTATCAGTGTGTTCTGTTATATTTAAAGTTAGTTTTAGGTAATTAGTGAGTATGTGTATGTGAGTATATATAATAGTGAGTATAAACAATTTTTTACCTCCTTTTTAAAAAAGTTAAGAAATGGTTTAACCTTGTGAAAAGTATGCCAAAAATACTTAAAATGCTCATCAAGAACAAGGGAATGCATACTAAATATTAGATAATTATTTCACTGTTCGTTAATGTGTCTATAGTTATGTAATCAATAAAGAATTTGCTTTTAAAACAGTCTTAGTCTAATAATTTGGCCATCACTGTAGTGCAGTACTTTAGCAACAGCAAAAACAATAGTACTGGTATGATGATTCATTCAACAATCAAAAGCACATACTTGGTCTTTACTGAAGACCTATGTATAGTATTTTGAACACGAGAAAGGTCTTCGTAGTATTTAAAAAACGCGCTTAGCCCTTTGTACGGTACTTCCCACAGAAGTAACGTCATTTGTGCGATACGTTAGAAGCAAGCAGAGTCACTGGTGACTCTGCACTGGTCACATTAGTCAATGGTGACTGGTCACATTAGAAACAAGAAAAGTCACTTGTAAGGTACTTCCGAAGCAAGCCGAAATAAAGTCACTAGCACGTTTTGTGAACATTTATCCTATAAGACTCATACAACTACGAGTTGACCTATCAGCCATTTTGATGCCATCTGCGTTCATTTACTGTTTTTTTGTTGCTTTATTTAATGAATCTTGAAATTTTTATTTTTAGAGTGTAAGTTTACAACCTGGTTTGAGCAGAGCCTACAAATCTACGAATTTTACAATCAATCCTATTAACTTGTCAACCGTTTAACTTTTTGAATCCAGAAAATGTCGAACTCTAACTGTTTTAATCAATTCCCGTATTTTCGAACACAAAAATAGGGGCTGAAAATAATTTTTGATGGTAATAATTGAAGCGGTTGAGTCATTAATGAAAAAAAAAACAAGCTGGTTGAAAAAAATCTTTTCTGATAAAAACAAAGGGGGAAAAAAAGGAGAGAAACCACTTTTAGGAAGTAATCTGTAAGAATTCTATGTTGCGCAAGATCTGGAAAGCTCTATAGAATCAAATAAGTATGAGTATTTCAGAAACAACTTCTTAGCAATGAATTCTGCAGCGGGGGTACAAAATGGCTACGAACCCCTCTAAGCTTAGCTCCCAAACTGAAAAAATCTTCCTGAAAAATCATAACTTCATCAAAATTGTCATTTAACTATTCATTTCCTGTGTCCGTTCCAATCTCTTCCGTTGGCTTCAAGGCAATATCGCGATTATTTTGACCGACATAGTCTGCTTTATAAAGAATCAGTGGCGCACACAAGGGGAGGGTCTAGGGGGCCCGGATCTCTCCAAGAGTTTTTTTGATTGAAGATAATTCTATGTATGTATTGCGTAAAATAATTCCAATAAACGTAAACAATAATTTCAGATTTAATAAATGGAAAAAAAAAACTTATTTTCTCACTTTCTTCCCTTGCAAAATCAAATTGTGAAAATACATTGTTCTACAATGAAGATTTTGCTTCGCTGCTTTTGTTTTTAATTATGAGAAAAGAAATTACATACATTCTTATCCTTTCTGGTATTTTAATCAAGTATTTATTATTAATGATTTATTATATTATGTAATGTTAAGTAATAAGTAAGTAATTTATTTTTTACCTTTTTTGCTCCGACAATTGATACAATTAAAAGAATATGTTTGGTTTTGTGTTGGAATATGATTTGAGAATGGTGGACTTTCGGTCGTGGACCCCCCCCCCCCTTTTTTTGGAAAATTCTTATGTGCGCCACCGTCCAGAATCAACAAAGTTTCTTACAAGAAAAAAATTAACAAAATAAATAAATAAAAACCTTTACACTTAGTTTTAAAACGAGGACTCTCAAGCGTTCGATCGGAAATCGACCGCGGGACGTGCAAAACTTTGATCGGTCCTCAAATTTTTTTCTGGTTACCGTTTTTCAAAGTTTGTTTAATCAAAATTAAATAAGTAAATAAAGTAAAATAATGATTTTTTAAATTAATTTAATTTCATTTGTATTATTATTATTTTTCTTGTTAATCTCACAATTTAGGACTTCAAGTCCGATTGCGCTTTTGCCTTTCGTTACATTTTACTTTTTTTTTCTTTTATCTAAGCTAAATTTTGTAATTATTTTCTATCATATTCTGTGATTTGTTTAAAAGATTATTTGCGTATAGGTTATAAGCAAAATGACTGCTTGTCTTTATAATTAAAAGTTTTTTAAAATAAATGGGAGTAAAAGTTAACGCATAAAGCAGTAGTTTTTTAATACCTAATAAAGTTTTTTTCCCCCGTAACACATCACACACACACACATACACCAGCCAAAAGAGGGTTTTTTCAACAAACTTCGTATTTTCAACTGCGCGGGAATTATTACGAAACGAAAGAGTCAAGTTCGTAATCTTAAAGAATTAATCTTTCAATAAGAATAAGTTCTTACATTGCAGCATTTAACCCATATTGGACCACTCATAGAACGCGACATCAAATTTTTTTAAAATTGTAACTATGTTATTACTAGGATGTGTTTAGACATATAAAACAAAAATTTTGAAAATATCTTTTATATTTTAAAAAATACAAGCTGTCCTATAAATAGGACAACGGTCCAAAGCACTACAAAAATCTCAAATTTTTATCTTACCTTCTGAGGAAAAAAAAATCACAGATGAAACTTTGGAAAACATACTAAACAAAGTCCAACATTGCATTTTTGGCATATAGTTGTTGGTTTGCGCTTACAATTTTTCAATTGGCATTTTCTTTGGCGACCATCAACATTTTTTACCAGTATATGCTTATTGTTGAGATGAAGGAGTTCTTTGTTATTTTGTAGCAGACTGCGCTGTCTTATTTTATTCCTTGGAATTGATTCACCTAAGTAACTAATTGTTACTGATCGTCGGAAGCTTAATATATCTTGTGCTTCACTCGGACAAAATAATTTAGAAAGCTTCCAGGCTGCAACAAGAGCTGTTTCAAAGCAGTTCAAGAAAAGTGGCCAATACCACTTTTTTCCTTGGATTGAAGCAAAATAAACTTCAGCATGACTGTCAAAAAGGTCTACTCCATTTTTATATTTGTTATAGGTGGTGACACAATATGGCAGATCGACTTCTTTTCTGCCTCCCTTGATCCGGCGTTCTACTTTGTTTTTCACTTTTGTATCTTCAAAATTGCTCATGAAAGAAACGACACGATTATCATTCCAGCGTACTGCAGCAATTTTGTTGGCAGCATCAAATGCTGCGTCGGAAGTACCTCTTTCTGTCTTAGACAAATCTTTCAGACTTCAATGGACATTTTGCCATCCTATTGACTCTTACAGTCCCAGATGCACAAAATTCCCTTTGCTTCAATCGAACAAGTAACCCATGGGAGGTAAAAAAGTTATCCATGTATACCTTGTGAAATGCAGGATTTTTCACAACAGATAGTAAATTTTCAACTACGCGTTGAGAAAGTGGTTCGTTACATTTTTCATGAGCTCCTTGATAGAGAATGATATTGAAAGTGCGATCTCGTAAGATGCCAGCATCCATAATTTGTATCCAAATTTTACTGGCTTGTTTTTCATGAACATCTTACAGCTATGTTTACCAAAATAACGCACCATTCTTTCATCAATTGTTAGATTCTCTGAAAAAAACTCCAAAACTATTGCAAAGCAACATTAAGTTTTTCAAACAATGATCGAATTTTGTAATAACGATCTCTTTTGTCGATTGTGGAATTGTCATTGAAATGAAGATAATGTTTGATGTCACTGTATTTTTTTCTTGATTTTTTTCTTTTGCATTACTAATGTTGTGCATATATCTGGAACATTTTCCCAATACATTTTTTCACGAGATAAACTGTGATAACCGCTATAAAACATAACACTAGGAACAGCTTGAATTCACTCTCAGAAAAGAATGATCATTCTTTTGGGAAGCATATCAGTTCGTCTCTCTAACGGTGTGTGATATCATGTCTTCAGCCATTATATGAAAAAGTTATTTTGATTCACAATTTTTCCACTTCACATCCTTCATTTCGAAAATAGCCGCATCGGGTTTGTTTTTCGTAAAAATTTCTACAGTTCCAGCAGCATCCTATACATCAGATTTGTCATTCAATGCTGGTGTATGACAATTTGTGAAAGAGTCGTCTATTTCATATTCGTCACTAACTAAATCAGGTTCGGGAGGAATAACAATCACTTCTGGTTCATCAATTTCATCATCAAGAGAGAGAATTTATATAATCAAGAGCTTCCTCAACTGTCAGAAATTTTTTCATCATTTTATAAAAATCTCATTATTTCACATATCATCTAAGAAACACCCTGCACTGCAAAGCGAGTCAAAAAGTAAATGATACTCCGCTCTTAAAGGAATCCTAAATTTCAGAATGGTCTCCTCTAAAGAGAACAGGTGTACACATACAAAAGATTTCGTTTCAAGGAATGCAAATCTTTACATATCTTGTACATACCAAAATATTACTTAGTGGGGAAAGGGGAAGCTTCTGTCAATCAATTGGACACCCTTCCACCTTAAAACTCCACCCATTTGATCTTGGTTTGTTATTGTATGAATACAGCTTGTTTCACGACTATTTTTGTAGGAATGTGAAACAGAAAAAAATAAGGGTTGGTATTGGACTGTTGTCCTGTTTTTAGGACACCCGAATATTTCGCTAAATAAACCTATAAAATATAATTGTTTTCTTGAATTTTATTATTTATAGCAAAAGCACTGTTCTTCTACTCCAAAAATAAATTCATAAATTTCTTTTTAAAATGAATGTATAATTTTTAATTAATCATAAAATAACATATGTTTATTAAGTTCTAAGTTTTATGGTTATTTCCCAATTTAAATTAAATTTATTTGACAAACTTTTACTTGTATATTATACACACCTACGTCAGAAAAAGTATGTGACAAAGTTTATAAAAATCGGTCTTTTTATTTGTGATTTATACTTGTTTATTTCAGCTGTCCTATTTATAGGACAGCGGTCCAATATGGGTTAAAACAATAATCCTAGATTGAACTGCTCAGCGCCTAACGTGCCTCAAGAGCTGCGTTGCCCGGCTTTGCCCAGTCTACCTTGAGAACAAAAATTGTACCAAGTGACATATATTCAACAATTAATTAAAAGAATAACTAAATAACATAAAGAATAACTTAAATAAAAGAAAAAAAAAACACCATGCCAAATTACCCTTCCAAACAATGACGACAGATATTAAAATATTTTTAAGAAATTAAAATGCGAAAGATGGATTTTAAAAGCGTAACCATGGAAACATGAAATAAAATAAGTTTAAGATTTGAGAATGGGAAAGATGGAAATAAACGATGGATTCAAAAAGCGTAACCATGGAAACGCGAAAATAAAATAGTTGAAAACCTGAATCAAAATAACGTATTTCGAAATTGATTTAAAAACGCTTGTAACTTTTTTTCCTTCGAAGATAGAAGCTAATTTTTTTCGACCAAAGGTCGGGAGAGATCTGAAGTAAAAAATCTCGCTTTTTCCAATGCTGTCAAAAAGAAAACTGTAGGGCAATTCCTTCACTTTTTATTGATAGATTTAATGAAGAAAGTAGTGCCTAAATTTCAGCTAAGCCAAAAAAAGTTTGAGCTAAAAACGCAAACTACTCCCACCGTAACTAAGTTAGAGCATTGAAATATATTGTTTAGAACGCAGAAAATTCTACCCTTTTCCACGATTAATAATATCAATGTGTGCAAGTAATTTTTAACCCCTTGAATAGCCAATAATAGGCAATTTACGTGAAATTTGGACCAAAATTTGAATAAAAAAGAACTTTTTATCGGATGCTTTTCGAATTATAGCCTATGTTACTCAGTAAGAAAGCACCTTTCATATAGTGAAAGAATTTTTCAAATAGGTGCAGTGGTTCCGGAGATTACCTCGAACATATAAACACACAAAAATTCGCCCTCTCTCTTTATAATCTTAGTAAATATATATATATATATATATATATATATATATATATATATATATATATATGGAAGCACAAGTATATACGTATGTATAAGCGTATATACGTACATTTACGTGTATGAACCAGTATATGTATGTAAAGACGAGTAGGTATATACACTCTTATACATTTATGCCTACAGAATGAAACAAAGCTCTTGGGCAAAAATCTAAAGAGTGTGAGAAAGAAGGATAAGAAGTAAAGAATCATAAGGGACTTATGGTCGCTGACGCACTACATACACGCAAAGCCAGAAACTAATGGATGTGAAACAGGTCGCAAATTGTTGCACAAGGATTATTTTACCCAACATTTTAGTTTTCAAGAAATATTTAGAGCAGTTGTTAAAAGTTGCGACCAGTAGTAGCTCTAATACACACATCGCAACGTAGGCGCAGCAATTGATGAAAGTTTTTCAAAAGTATCGTTATTGCAACAGCTGGCATTGTGATTTATTGCTTTGTGATTGCGACGCATGTATTACAGCTGCAGGTCACGAATTTCATCAATCGCTTTAAACCTTTAAGACCTAAAATATTGTGTAAAATTGTCTTTGAGTAATAAATTTTTGACCTGTTTTGCATCCATCAGTTTCTGGCTTTGTGTGTATGTAGCGCGTCAGCGTTGGGTTTATAACCACATGTTCCTCATATTTCTTCTCTCTTGCTTCTTATCCTCTCCTCTAATACCTTTTAATAAGTTACCTAAGAGTTTAAACTCTTCTGTATACTTGTATATCATATTCTTGAATATAAGTGTCTACTCCAGTAGGTACGCGTATATACGTGTCTACCTGAGTATATAAGTGTTCGTATATATACAAGTAAAATCGAGTATATACATGTATAGTTGACTTTATATCTGTATAGATAAAAAACACTTGCAGTTATCCATATACGTATTTATTGGTGCATTTATGTGAATACGTCTACATACGGGCATACATGAGTATATGCGTATGAATACACATACACTCGTATATTTAGCCGCCTTTACTGTAAAAACAATCATATTAAGTGAAATTAATATTTAATTTTTATCTGCCTCATACACATTTAGTGACATTAGAAAAACAATAATCGTTTAAGCCTAATATTATGACCACTTTACCCCATCTTACTTAAATTGCTCTAAAAAATTATCCATGATACATTCAGCTAACTGTTAATGAGTAAAAGTTCTTGAGACACGTAGGAAGCTTCCCGTGCAGTCAATCTGTTCATAATTCTAACAAACAAAATTTCCCAAGGAAGTTAAAAGAGATATTTGGGTTTTGAAATTTTTCAAATGCGCACAAAGTATTATTTTTTTTATCAAAAAAATATTGCCAGCTGTGAAATTTTGTGTTTAAAATGTAGTTTCTAACAGCCCTATACAAAAATAAAATTTTCACTCTCATTCGAACATTTATTTTCAAGCTATAACCATTTATTTGATGTATGACCATTTTACCCCATTGACAACTTTCCCTACCCAGACCCTATCTCCTTATATTTTCAATGTACATTTCTTTTGGTATGATACAGAAACAAAATCAATCTATGAATGTAAAAAATTTACTTCAAAATCACGAACTAACTGTTAGAATATCATTAAACAAAAGTAGCGGAAAGATTGCAAAATGATGTTTTCTATTACTAGATGGTGAGGTTAATTGCAGTTTTGTGCACAATGTTTTTCATTTTCTATTTCCCTGATTACTCACTTTCTCTTTTGTGAAAGTCAATTTCGAGTGTAATTTCAAATGTATTTGTTCTACGAATAATTAAGTCCCACCATCAATTGCAGTAATACTTTATGATATATTTTTGAAATATTTGTCTCAACTGTACCGAATTTTGGAAAAAAAAAACTTTTCTTGTTAGTAAACAAATTGTAGTTTGCTGCCAAAGGTATTGGCTTGTTGTCACGTTTCGCTTTCTTCTTGGCAAAAAAATTTAGACATTACATAGTGCCATGAAAATTTGCATAGAGGTTAAGCATAATCATTTGAAATATATTTTCAGATATGAAAAAGAAAAACATACACAAACGTGCACACACAAAAGTTTTTTTTTTTTTTTTTCAAAAATAACACGCAAGTTATTTGAAAATGAAGGACTTCTAGACAATTAGCTGAGGCGTATCGCGTATTGTTAACCGACCTGCGTGAATTCAGAATGAGTATTCGGAGTTTTTGGATAGTTAAGCGCTAAACGAAACAAGCTATGCAAAATCTATGTTTACAGACAATTCAATAGATGCATTACGTTTTCAACCATTATTGATTTTTATTATGTCATTTGTTCCTTCCTTTTAAAATTTGTTCACAAAGCGTTTTCATAAATAACACAATTTTTCTACAGAGTTATTAAATAAAGGCAAAAAAAAAAAAGTTTTCATGCATTTTTTGAGAAATTGCAAATACCGGTATTAAAACCGGTATTCCGGTATCACGTTTTAAAATTACCGAATACGGGTATTGAATTTTTGGTCCGGTGTTGCAATCCCTAAATAGAATGTTAACCCTTACTTTAAGATTATTGAGTGCGATAACATTAATAAAAAACAATTTGAATTAATTTTGCATTGTAGTACCGTATTGTAACTTTCTTTCAATGTTTTACAAGAATAAGTTTGTTTACTAATTATCTAATATTTAAATTTAATTACTATTCGGTTACAGAATATTGAAGTGTTTGGCCGAAATAAATACTATTCGGTTTGTCTGCCAAATATGCAGTATACCAAATATCACTTAAATATTCGGTGCAGCTCAAAAGCATCTTTAAACAATTCAAAATCAGTTTTAAATTTGAAGTTTAACATGTGCTGTGAGCTCAGTTTTAATTAACATGAGTAAAATCATTGAAGAGATGTTGCCATATATGTTGCCATTTTTTCTCGACTGTAAAAATTAAATTCTTGCTGAGGTTTTTGAAGATCCGTGTGTTAAAAACAGTTGAGAAATGCTGTATTATACTGTATATATCTTCTTATAAAGTACTATTTTAGTCAAAAAACTTAATGCTTTGCTTTTATATTTCTAGGTACTTTAGCAATATGAACCCAGGCCGAGGGTCAAAAAAAGACCGAAAAAGGAAAGAAGTCAATAATCGACCTAAATGTAAAAAATTGTCAAATTGCATCCATGATTCGATATGTGTATGTGCAAATAAAAGTTAAATATGAATTTCAAAATTTTGTCTCTGTTGTTATTAGAAGTTAACAGATATTATTGTTATATATATATATATATATATATATATATATATATATATATATATATATATATATATATATATATATATATATATATATATATATATATATATATATATATATATATATATATATATATAACTTGTGTAAGTTGACCACTTGCGGTAAACTACTTTAGTGGTCGAATTTAAGATTGTCAAGCCTGTTAAAGTTGACCTATAGCTCACATGCCGAACGCGATAAGCTATTCCGACTTCGAAAACCGGGGACTTAAACATGAAAATAAAAAAAAAATATCATAATCATATACGTGATTTTATTGCAATACAATCAAAAGGCCACATAATTAAATCAGACGAGAACTTTCTTACGTACGTCAAGTATTAATGTCGAAGAAATCCGCATTAAAATTATTAGGTAGAACCAGAATTGAATACCTCATCCAAATCGATGTTTCTCTTTGCAGAAAAGAAATGTTTACAAAATTTTGATTGCAAAAAAAAATATATATATATAAATATCTTCTCCAGTTAATCGTGTGATAAATACTGAAAGCATCGGTGCTTTCCTCCGGGATCGAACCTGAGATCCTTCGGTTACAAGTCTGGCGCCTTACCGACTGAGCCATCACGGCTTCGTCAGCCGACGTATTAAATATCATAAATACAAAAAAATGCTCGTCGTTTGTTATTGATTTGACTTTAATAAAATCCGCATTAAAATTATTAGGTAGAATCAGAATCAAATACTTCATCGAAATCGATGTTTCTCTTTGCAGAAAAGAAATGTTTAAAAAATTTTGTTTGCTAAAAAAAAAATTATAGATATCTTTCCTAGTTAACGGGCTGATAAATGCTGAAAGCATCGATGCTTTCCTCCGGGATCGAACCCGAAACCTTTCGGTTACAAGATTGGCGTCTCACCGAGTGAGCAATCACGGCTACGTCAGACCACGTATTAAATATCATAAATACAAAAAAAAATGCTCCTTGCTTGTTATTGATTTGACTTTAATGAAATCCGCATTAAAATTATTAGGTAGAACCAGGATTTAATACCTCATCCAAACCGATATTTTCCTTTGCAGAAAAGAAATGTTTAAAAAATGTTGATTGCTAAAAAAGAAAAATTGTAAATATCTTCTCCAGTTAACCGTGTGATAAATATTGAAAGCATCGATGCTATCCTCCGGGATCTAACCCGAAACCTTTCGGTTACAGTTCTGGCGCCTTACCGACTGAGCCATCACTGCTTCGTCAGACGTCGTATTAAATATCATAAATACAAAAAAATGCTCGTCTCTTGTTATTGATTTAACTTGAATGAAATCCGCAATAATATTATTAGGTCGAACCAGAATTTAATACCTCATTCAAATCCATGTTTCTCGTTGCAGAAAAAAAAAATGTTTAAAATATTCTGATTGCTAAAAATATATATATATATATATATACATCAATATCTTCTCTAGTTAACCGTGTGATAAATGCTGAAAGCATCGATGCTTCCCTCCGGGATCGAACCCAATAACTTTTGGGTACAGGTCTGGCGCCTTACCGACTGAGCCATCTCGGCTTCGAAGAATTCGTATTAATTATTATAAACACAAAAAAAATGCTCCTCGCTTGTTCTTGATATAACTTTAATGAATTTCGCATTAAAATTATTAGGTAGAACCATAATCTAATACTTCATCGAAATCGATGTTTCTCTTAGAAGAAAAGAAATGTTTAGAAATTTTGATTGCTAAAAAATATATATATATATCCTCTCTAGTTAGCAATGTGATAAGTGCTGAAAGCATCGATGCTTTCCTCCGGGTTTGAACCCGAAACCTTTCGGTTACAGGTCTGGCGCCTTACCGACTGAGCCATCACGGCTTCGTCAGACGTCGTATTAAATATCATAAATACAAAAAAATGATCGTCGCTTCTTATTTATTTAACTTGAATGAAATCCACAATATAATTTTTAGGTAGAACCAGAATGCAATACTTCAGCCAAATCGATGTTTCTCTTTGCAGAAAAGAAATGTTTAAAAAAAAGTTTGTTTGCTAAAAAAAATTATAAGTATCTTTTCTAGTTAAAGGAAAAACCAGCTGATAAACGCTGAAAGCATCGATACTTTCCTCCGGGATCGAACCCGAGACCTGTTGGGTACAGTTCTGGCGCCTTACCCACTGAGCCATCCCGGCTTCGAAGAGGCTGTATTAATTATCATAAATACAAAAAAATGCTCCTCGCTTGTTCTTGATTTGACATTAATGAAATCCGCATTAAAGTTATTAGGTAGAACCAGAATCTAATACCTCATCCAAACCGATGTTTCTCTTTGGAGAAAAGAAATGTTTAAAAATTTTACATGCTAAAAAGAAAAATTATAAATATCTTTTCTAGTTAACCGGCTGATAAATGCTGCCAGCATCGATGCTTTCCTCCGGGATCGAACCCGATACCTTTCGGTTACAGGTCTGGCGCCTTACCGACTGAGCCATCACGGCTTCGTCAGTCCACGTATTAAATATCATAAATACAAAAAAAAATGCTCCTTGCTTGTTATTGATTTGACTTTAATGAAATCCGCATTAAAATTGTTAGGTAGATCCAGAATCTAATACCTCATCCAAGTCGATGTTTCTTGTTGCAGAAAAAAAAATGTTTAAAATATTCTAATTGCTAAAAGAAATATCTTTTCTAGTTAACCGGCTGTTAAATGCTGAAAGCATCGATGCTTTCCTCCGGGCTCGAACCCGAGACCTTTTGGGTACAGCTCTGGCGCCTTACCCACTGAGCCATCCCGGCTTCGAAGAAGGTGTATTAATTATCATAAATACAAAAATATGCTCCTTGCTTGTTCTTGATTTGACTTTAATGAAATCCGCATTAAAGTTATGAGGTAGAACCAGAATCAAATACCTCATCCAGACCGATGTTTCTCTTTGGAGAAAAGAAATGTTTACAAAATTTTACATGCTAAAAAGAAAAATTATAAATATCTTTTCTAGTTAACTGGCTGATAAATGCTGAACGCATCGATGCTGTCCTCCAGGATCGAACCCAAAACCTTTCGGTTACAGGTCTGGCGCCTTACCGACTGAGCCATCACGGCTTCGTCAGTCCACGTATTAAATATCATAAATACAAAAAAAAAATGCTCCTTGCTTGTTATTGATTTGACTTTAATGAAATCCGCATTAAAATTAACAGGTAGATCCAGAATCTACTACCTCATCCAAGTCGATGTTTCTTGTTGCAGAAAAAAAAATGTTTAAAAACATTTGATTGCTAAAAAATATTTTTTATAGTTAGAACCCGAAACCTTTCGGTTGCAGGTCTGGCGCCTTACCGACTGAGCCATCACGGCTTCGTCAGACGTCGTATTAAATATCATAAATACAAAAAAATGCTCGTCGCTTGTTACTGACTTAACCTGAATGAAATCCGCAATAATATTATTAGGTCGAACCAGAATTTAATACCTCATCCAAATCCATGTTTCTCGTTGCAGAAAAAAAAGTTTAAAAAATTCTGATTGCTAAAAGGAATATCTTTTCTAGTTAACCGACTGAGAAATGCTGAAAGTATCGATGCTTTTCCCCGGGATCGAACCCGAAACCTTTCGGTTACAGTTCTGGCGCCTTACCGACTGAGCCATCACTGCTTCGTCAGCCGTCGTATTAAATATCATAAATACAAAAAAAAAATGCTCGTCGCTTGTTATTGATTTAACTTGAATGAATTCCGTAATAATATTATTAGGTAGAACCAGAATTTAATACCTCATCCAAACCGATGTTTCTCTTTGGAGAAAAGAAATGTTTAAAAAATTTTACATGCTAAAAAGAAAAATTATAAATATCTTTTCTAGTTAACTGGCTGATAAATGCTGAAAGCATCAATGCTTTCATCCGGGATCGAACCCGAATCCTTTCGGTTACAGGTCTGGCGCCTTACCGACTGAGCCATCACGGCTTCGTCAGATGTCGTATTAAATATCATAAATACAAAAAAATTCTCTTCGCTTGTTATTGATTTAACTTTAATGAAATCCGCATTAAAATTATTAGGTAGAACCAGAATCTAATACCTCAGCCAAATCGATGTTTCTCTTTGCAGAAAAGAAATGTTTAAAAAATTTTGTTTGCTAAAAATATATATATATAAATATCTTCTCTAGTTAACCGTGTGATAAATGCTGAAAGCAAAGATTCTTCCCTCCGGGATCGAACCCGATAACTTTTGGGTACAGGTCTGGCGCCTTACCGACTGAGCAATCACGGTTTCGTCAGTCCACGTATTAAATATCATAAATACAAAAAAAAATGCTCCTTGCTTGTTATTGATTTGACTTTAATGAAATCCGCATTAAAACTTTTAGGTAGAACCAGAATGTAATACTTCATCGAAATCGATGTTTCTCTTTACAGAAAAGAAATGTTTAAAAAATTTTGTTTGCTAAAAAAATATATATATATATATCTTGTTAACCGTGTGATAAATGCTGAAAGCATTGATTCTTCCCTCCGGGATCGAACCCGATACCTTTTGGGCACAGGTCTGGCGCCTTACCGACTGAGCAATCACGGCTTCGTCAGTCCACGTATTAAATATCATAAATACAAAAAAAAATGCTCCTTGCTTGTTATTGATTTGACTTTAATGAAATCCGCATTAAAATTACCAGGTAGATGCAGAATCTAATACCTCATCCAAGTCGATGTTTCTTGCTGCAGAAAAAAAAATGTTTAAAAACATTTGATTGCTAAAAAATATTTTTTATAGTTAACCGGTTGAGAAATGCTGAAAGCATCGATGCGTTTCCCCGGGACGAACCCGAAACCTTTCGGTTACATGTCTGGCGCCTTACCGACTGAGCCATCACGGCTTCGTCAGACGTCGTTTTAAATATCATAAATACAAAAAAATGCTCGTCGCTTGTTACTGATTTAACCTGAATGAAATCCGCAATAATATTATTAGGTCGAACCAGAATTTAATACCTCATCCAAATCCATGTTTCTCGTTGCAGAAAAAAAAAGTTTAAAAAATTCTGATTGCTAAAAGGAATACCTTTTCTAGTTAACCGGCTGAGAAATGCTGAAAGTATCGATGCTTTTCCCCGGGATCGAATCCGAAATCTTTCGGTTACAGTTCTGGCGCCTTACCGACAGAGCCATCACTGCTTCGTCAGACGTCGTATTAAATATCATAAATACAAAAAAATGATCGTCGCTTCTTATTTATTTAACTTGAATGAAATCCACAATATAATTTTTAGGTAGAACCAGAATGCAATACTTCAGCCAAATCGATGTTTCTCTTTGCAGAAAAGAAATGTTTAAAAAAAATTTTGTTTGCTAAAAAAAATTATAAGTATATTTTCTAGTTAAAGGAAAAACCAGCTGATAAACGCTGAAAGCATCGATACTTTCCTCCGGGATCGAACCCGAGACCTGTTGGGTACAGTTCTGGCGCCTTACCCACTGAGCCATCCCGGCTTCGAAGAGGCTGTATTAATTATCATAAATACAAAAAAATGCTCCTCGCTTGTTCTTGATTTGACATTAATGAAATCCGCTTTAAAGTTATTAGGTAGAACCAGAATCTAATACCTCATCCAAACCGATGTTTCTCTTTGGAGAAAAGAAATGTTTAAAAAATTTTACATGCTAAAAAGAAAAATTATAAATATCTTTTCTAGTTAACTGGCTGATAAATGCTGAACGCATCGATGCTGTCCTCCAGGATCGAACCCAAAACCTTTCGGTTACAGGTCTGGCGCCTTACCGATTGAGCCATCAAGGCTTCGTCAGACGCCGTATTAAATATCATAAATACAAAAAAATGCTCGTCGCTCGTTATTGATTTAACTTTAATGAATACCGCATTAAAATTTTTAGATAGAACTACAATTTAATACCTCATCCAAATCGATGTTTCTCGTGGCAGAAAAAAAATGTTTAAAAAATTTTGATTCCTAAATATATATATATATATATATCCTCTCTACTTAACAATGTGAGAAATGCTGAAAGCATCGATGCTTTCCTCCGGGATCGAACCCGAATCCTTTCGGTTACAGGTCTGGCGCCTTACCGACTGAGCCATCACGGCTTCGTCAGCCGCTGTATTAAATATCATAAGTACAAAAAAATTCTCCTCGCTTGTTATTGATTTAACTTTAATGAAATCCGCATTAAAATTATTAGGTAGATCCAGAATCTAATACCTCTTCCAAGTCGATGATTCTTCATGCAGAAAAAAATGTTTAAAAACATTTGATTTCAAAAAAATATTTTTTATAGTTAACCGTGTGATAAATGCTGAAAGCATCGATGCTTTTCCCCGGGATCGAACCCGATACCTTTTGGATACAGGTCTGGCACCTTACCGACTGAGCAATCACGGCTTCGTCAGTCCACGTATTAAATATCATAAATACAAAAAAAAATGCTCCTTGCTTGTTATTGATTTGACTTTAATGAAATCCGCTTTAAAATTATTAGGAAGAACCAGAATGTAATACTTCATCGAAATCGATGTTTCTATTAGCAGAAAAGAAATGTTTAAAAAATTTTGATTGCTAAAAAATATATAAATATATCCTCTCTAGTTAACAATATGATAAGTGCTGAAAGCATCGATGCTTTCCTCCGGGATCGAAACCGATACCTTTTGGGTACAGGTCCGGCGCCTTACCTACTGAGCCATCACGGCTTCGTCAGTCGTTGTATTAAATATCATAAGTACAAAAAAAATCTCCTCGCTTGTTATTGATTTAACTTTAATGAATTCCGCATTAAAATTATTAGGTAGATCCAGAATCTAATACCTCATCCAAGTTGATGTTTCTTCATGCAGAAAAAAATGTTTAAAAACATTTGATTGCTAAAAAATATTTTTTATAGCTAACCGGCTGAGAAATGCTGTAAGCATCGATGCTTTTCCCCGGGATCGAACCCGAAACCTTTCGGTTACAGTTCTGGCACCTTACCGACTGAGCCATCAAGGCTTCGTCAGACGTCGTATTAAATATCATAAAAACAAAAAAATGCTCGTCGCTTGTTACTGATAAAACCTGAATGAAATCCGCAATAATATTATTAGGTCGAAGCAGAATTTAATACCTCATCCAAATCCATGTTTCTCGTTGCAGAAAAAAAAAGTTTAAAAAATTCTGATTGCTAAATGAATATCTTCACTAGTTAACCGGCTGAGAAATGCTGAAAGTTTCGATGCTTTTCCCCGGGATCGAACCCGAAACCTTTCGCTTACAGTTCTGTCGCCTTACCGACTGAGCCATCACTGCTCCGTCAGACGTCGTATTAAATATCATAAATAAAAAAAAATGCTCGTCGCTTGTTATTGATTTAACTTGAATGAATTCCGTAATAATATTATTAAGTAGAACCAGAATTTAATACCTCATCCAAACCGATGTTTCTCTTTGGAGAAAAGAAATGTTTAAAAAATTTTACATGCTAAAAAGAAAAATTATAAATATCTTTTCTAGTTAACTGGCTGATAAATGCTGAAAGCATCAATGCTTTCATCCGGGATCGAACCCGAAACCTTTCGGTTACAGGTCTGGCGCCTTACCGACTGAGCCATCACGGTTTCGTCAGTCCACGTATTAAATATCATAAATAAAAAAAAAAATGCTCCTTGCTTGTTATTGATTTGACTTTAATGAAATCCGCATTAAAATTATTAGGTAGATCCAGAATCTAATACCTCATCCAAGTCGATGTTTCTATTAGCAGAAAAAAAATGTTTAAAAAATTTTGATTGCTAAAATATATATATCCTCTCTAGTTAACAATGTGATAAATGCTGAAAACATCGATGCTTTCACCCGGGATCGAACCCGAAACCTTTCGGTTACAGGTCTGGCGCCTTACCGACTGAGCCATCACGGCTTCGTCAGACGTCGTATTAAATATCATAAATACAAAAAAATGCTCGTCGCTCGTTATTGATTTAACTTTAATGAATACCGCATTAAAATTATTAGATAGAACTAGAATTTAATACCTCATCCAAATCGATGTTTTTCGTGGCAGAAAAAAAATGTTTAAAAAATTTTGATTGCTAAAAATATATATATATATATATATATATATATCTTCTCTACTTAACAATGTGAGAAATGCTGAAAGCATCGATGCTTTCCTCCGGGATCGAACCCGAAACCTTTCGGTTACAGGTCTGGCGCCTTACCGACTGAGCCATCACGGCTTCGACAGCCGTTGTATTAAATATCATAAGTACAAAAAAATTCTCCTCGCTTGTTATTGATTTAACTTTAATGAATACCGCATTAAAATTATTAGATAGAACTAGAATTTAATACCTCATCCAAATCGATGTTTCTCGTGGCAGAAAAAAAATGTTTAAAAAATTTTGATTGCTAAAAAAATATATATATATATCCTCTCTACTTAACAATGTGAGAAATGCTGAAATCATCGATACTTTTCCCCGGGATCGAACCCGAAACCTTTCGGTTACAGTTCTGGCGCCTTACCGACTGAGCCATCAAGGCTGCATCAGCCGTAGTATTAAATATCATAAGTACAAAAAAATTCTCCTCGCTTTTTATTGATTTAACTTTAATGAAATCCGCATTAAAATTATTAGGTAGATCCAGAATCTAATACCTCATCCAAGTCGATGTTTCTTCATGCAGAAAAAAATGTTTAAAAACATTTGATTGCTAAAAAAAATAATATTTTCTCTAGTTAACCGTCTGATAATTGCTGAAAGCATCGATTCTTTCCTCCGGGATCGAACCCGAAACCTTTCGGTTACAGGACTGGCGCCTTACCGACTGAGCCATCACGGCTTCCTCGATCGCCGTGTTAAATATCATAAATACAAAAAAATGCTCGTCGCTTGTTATTGATTTAACTTGAATGAATTCCGTAATAATATTATTAGGTCGAACCAGAATTTAATACCTCATCCAAATCCATGTTTCTCGTTGAAGAAAAAAAAAAAGTTTAAAAAATTCTGATTGCTAAAAGGAATATCTTTTCTAGTTAACCGGCTGAGAAATGCTGAAAGTATCGATGCTTTTCCCCGGGATCGAACCCGAAACCTTTCGGTTACAGTTCTGGAGCCTTACCGACGGAGCCATCACCGCTTCGTCATGCGTCGTATTAAATATCATAAGTACAAAAACATTCTCCTCGCTTGTTATTGATTTAACTTTAATGAAATCCGCATTAAAATTATTAGGTAGATCCAGAATCTAATACCTCATCTAAGTCGATGTTTCTTCATGCAGAAAAAAATGTTTAAAAACATTTGATTGCTAAAAAAAAATATTTTCTCTAGTTCACCGTCTGATAATTGCTGAAAGCATCGATTCTTTCCTCCGGGATCGAACCCGAAACCTTTCGGCTACAGAACTGGCGCCTTACCGACTGAGCCATCACGGCTTCGTCACACGTCGTATTAACTATCATAAATACAAAAAAATGCTCGTCGCTTGTTATTGATTTAACTTGAATGAATTCCGTAATAGTATTATTAGGTAGAACCAGAATTTAATACTTCATCCAAACCGATGTTTCTCTTTGGAGAAAAGAAATGTTTAAAAAATTTTACATGCTAAAAAGAAAAATTATATATATATTTTCTAGTTAACCGGCTGAGCAATTCTGAAAGCATCGATGCTTTCCTCCGGGATCGAACCCGATACCTTTTGGGTACAGGTCTGGCGCCTTACCGACTGAGCAATCATGGCTTCGACAGCCGTAGTATTAAATATCATAAGTACAAAAAAATTCTCCTCGCTTGTTATTGATTTAACTTTAAAGAAATCCGCATTAAAATTATTAGGTAGATCCAGAATCTAATACCTCATCTAAGTCGATGTTTCTTGTCGCAGAAAAAAAAATGTTTAAAAACATTTGATTGCTAAAAAAAAAAAAAAATATTTTTTATAGTTACCCGGCTGAGAAATGCTGAAAGCATCGATGCTTTTCCCCGGGATCGAACCTGAAACCTTTCGGTTACAGTTCTGGCGCCTTACCGACTGAGCCATCACGGCTTCGTCAGCCGTTGTATTAAATATCATAAGTACAAAAACATTCTCCTCGCTTGTTATTGATTTAACTTTAATGAAATCCGCATTGAAATTATTAGGTAGATCCAGAATCTAATACCTCATCCAAGTCGATGTTTCTTCATGCGGAAAAAAATGTTTAAAAACATTTGATTGCTAAAAAAAAAAATAATATTTTCTCTAGTTAACCGTCTGATAATTGCTGAAAGCATCGATTCTTTCCTCCGGGATCGAACCCGAAACATTTCGGTTACAGGACTGGCGCCTTACCGACTGAGCCATCACGGCTTCCTCGACCGCCGTGTTAAATATCATAAATACAAAAAAATGCTCGTCGCTTGTTATTGATTTAACTTGAATGAATTCCGTAATAATATTATTAGGTCGAACCAGAATTTAATACCTCATCCAAATCCATGTTTCTCGTTGAAGAAAAAAAAAGTGTAAAAAATTCTGATTGCTAAAAGGAATATCTTTTCTAGTTAACCGGCTGAGAAACGCTGAAAGCATCGATGCTTTTCCCCGGGATCGAACCCGATACCTTTTGGGTACAGTTCTGGCGCCTTACCGACTGAGCAATCACGGCTTCGTCAGACGTCGTATTAAATATCATAAATACAAAAAAATGCTCGTCGCTTGTTATTGATTTAACCTGAATGAAATCCGCAATAATATTATTAGGTCGAACCAGAATTTAATACCTCATCCAAATCCATGTTTCTCGTTGCAGAAAAAAAAAGTTTAAAAAATTCTGATTGCTAAAAGGAATATCTTTTCTAGTTAACCGGCTGAGACATGCTGAAAGCATCGATGCTTTCCTCCGGGATTGAACCCGATACCTTTTGGGTACAGGTCTGCCGCCTTACCGACTGAGCCATCACGGCTTCGTCAGTCCACGTATTAAATATCATAAATACAAAAAAAATGCTCCTTGCTTGTTATTGATTTGACTTTAATGAAATCCGCATTAAAATTATTAGGTAGAACCAGAATGTAATACTTCATCGAAATCGATGTTTCTATTAGCAGAAAAGAAATGTTTAAAAAATTTTGATTGCTAAAAAAAAATATATATATACTCTCTAATTAACAATGTGATAAATGCTGAAAGCATCGATTCTTTCCTCCGGGATCGAACCCGATACCTTTTGGGTACAGGTCTGGCGCCTTACCGACTGAGCCATCACGGCTTCGTCAGCCGTTGTATTAAATATCATAAGTACAAAAAAATGCTCGTCGCTTGTTATTGATTTAACTTGAATGAATTCCGTAATAATATTATTAGGTAGAACCAGAATTTAATACCTCATCCAAATCGATGTTTCTCTTTGGAGAAAAGAAATGTTTAAAAAAATTTACATGCTAAAAAGAAAAATTATAAATATCTTTTCTAGTCAACCGGCTGAGCAATTCTGAAAGCATCGATGCTTTCCTCCGGGATCGAACCCGATACCTGTTGGGTACAGGTCTGGCGCCTTACCGACTGAGCCATCATGGCTTCATCAGCCGTTGTATTAAATATCATAAGTACAAAAAAATTCTCCTCGCTTGTTATTGATTTAACTTTAATGAAATTCGCATTAAAATTATTAGGTAGATCCGGAATATAATACCTCATCCAAGTCGATGTTTCTTGTCGCAGAAAAAAAAATGTTTAAAAACATTTGATTGCTAAAAAAAAAAACATTTTTTATAGTTACCCTGCTGAGAAATGCTGAAAGCATCGCTGCTTTTCCCCGGGATCGAACCCGAAACCTTTCTGTTACAGTTCTGGCGCCTTGCCGACTGAGCCATCACGGCTTCGTCTGCCGTTGTATTAAATATCATAAGTACAAAAACATTCTCCTCGCTTGTTATTGATTTAACTTTAATGAAATCCGCATTAAAATTATTAGGTAGATCCAGAATCTAATACCTCATCCAAGTCGATGTTTCTTCATGCTGAAAAAAATGTTTAAAAACATTTGATTGCTAAAAAAAATAATATTTTCTCTAGTTAATCGTCTGATAATTGCTGAAAGCATCGATTCTTTCCTCCGGGATCGAACCCGAAACCTTTCGGTTACAGAACTGGCGCCTTACCGACTGAGCCATCACGGCTTCGTCAGACGTCGTATTAAATATCATAAATACAAAAAAATGCTCGTCGCTTGTTATTGATTTAACTTGAATGAATTCCGTAATAATATTATTAGGTAGAACCAGAATTTAATACTTCATCCAAACCGATGTTTCTCTTTGGAGAAAAGAAATGTTTAAAAAATTTTACATGCTAAAAAGAAAAATTGTAAATATCTTTTCTAGTTAACCGGCTGAGCAATTCTGAAAGCATCGATGCTTTCCTCCGGGATCGAACCCGATACCTTTTGGGTACAGGTCTGACGCCTTACCGACTGAGTCATCACTGTTTCGTCAGACGTCGTATTAAATATCATAAATACAAAAAAATGCTCGTCGCTTGTTATTGATTTAAGTTGAATGAATTCCGTAATAATATTATTAGGTCGAACCAGAATTTAATACCTCATACAAATCCATGTTTGTCGTTGAAGAAAAAAAAAGTTTTAAAAATTCTGATTGCTAAAAGGAATATCTTTTCTAGTTACCCGGCTGAGAAATGCAGAAAGTATCGATGCTTTTCCCCGGGATCGAAACCGAAACCTTTCGGTTACAGTTCTGGCGCCTTACCGACTGAGCCATCACTGCTTCGTCAGACGTCGTATTAAATATCATAAATACAAAAAAATGCTCGTCGCTTGTTATTGATTTAACTTGAATGAATTCCGTAATAATATTATTAGGTAGAACCAGAATTTAATACCTCATCCAAACCGATGTTTCTCTTTGGAGAAAAGAAATGTTTAAAAAATTTTACATGCTAAAAAGAAAAATTATAAATATCTTTTCTAATTAACTGGCTGATAAATGCTGAAAGCATCGATGCTTTCCTCCAGGATCGAACCCAAAACCTTTCGGTTACAGATCTGGCGCCTTACCGACTGAGCCATCAAGGCTTCGTCAGACGTCGTATTAAATATCATAAATACAAAAAAATGCTCGTCGCTCGTTATTGATTTAACTTTAATGAATACCGCATTAAAATTATTAGATAGAACTAGAATTTAATACCTCATCCAAATCGATGTTTCTCGTGGCAGAAAAAAAATGTTTAAAAAATTTTGATTGCTAAAAATATATATATATATATCCTCTCTACTTAACAATGTGAGAAATGCTGAAATCATCGATGCTTTTCCCCGGGATCGAACCCGAAACCTTTCGGTTACAGTTCTGGCGCCTTACCGACTGAGCCATCAAGCCTTCATCAGCCGTTGTATTAAATATCATAAGTACAAAAAACTTCTCCTCGCTTTTTATTGATTTAACTTTAATGAAATCCGCATTAAAATTATTAGGTAGATCCAGAATCTAATACCTCATCCAAGTCGATGTTTCTTCATGCAGAAAAAAATGTTTAAAAACATTTGATTGCTAAAAAAAAATAATATTTTCTCTAGTTAAACGACGGATAATTGCTGAAAGCATCGATTCTTTCCTCCGGGATCGAACCCGAAACCTTTCGGTTACAGAACTGGCGCCTTACCGACTGAGCCATCACGGCTTCGTCAGACGTCGTATTAAATATCATAAATACAAAAAAATGCTCGTCGCTTGTTATTGATTTAACTTGAATGAATTCCGTAATAATATTATTAGGTAGAACCAGAATTTAATACTTCATCCAAACCGATGTTTCTCTTTGGAGAAAAGAAATGTTTAAAAAATTTTACATGCTAAAAAGAAAAATTATAAATATCTTTTCTAGTTAACCGGCTGAGCAATTCTGAAAGCATCGATGCTTTCCCCCGGGATCGAACCCGATACCTTTTGGGTACA